>NC_042959.1:66885816-67026726 GCF_901001165.1 Salmo trutta | reverse complement strand
ACAGGGTAGTTCAGGGGTATGGGGATGGAGAGACAGGGCTGGTTCAGGGGTATGGGCATGTGGAGACAGGGCTGGTTCAGGGGGATGGGGATGGGGGACAGGCTGTGGTTCAGGGGTATGGGGATGGAGAGACAGGCTGGTTCAGGTGTATGGGGAGACAGGGCTGGTCAGGTGTATGGGCATGGGAGACAGGGCTGGTTTCAGGTGTATGGGGATGGGGAGACCGGGCTGGTTCAGGGGGATGGGGATGGGGAGACAGGGATGGTTCAGGGGTATGGGCATGGGGAGACAGGGCTGGTTCAGGGGTATGGGGATGGGGGAGACAGGGCTGGTTCAGGGGGATGGGGATGGGGAGACAGGGATGGTTCAGGGGTATGGGGATGGGGAGACAGGGCTGGTTCAGGGGTATGGGGATGGGGAGACAGGGCTGGTTCAGGGGTATGGGGATGTGGAGACAGGGCTGGTTCAGGGGTATGGGGATGGGGAGACAGGGCTGGTTCAGGGGGATGGGGAGACAGGGCTGGTTCAGGGGTATGGGGATGGGGAGACAGGGCTGGTTCAGGGGTATGGGGATGGAGAGACAGGGCTGGTTCAGGGGTATGGGGATGGGGAGACAGGGCTGGTTCAGGGGGATGGGGATGGGGGAGACAGGGCTGGTTCAGGGTATGGGGATGGGGAGACAGGGCTGGTTCAGGGGTATTGGGGATGGAGAGACAGGGCAGATTCAGGTATGGGGAGGACAGGGTGGTTTAGGGGTATGGGGAGTAGGGCTGGTTCAGGGGGATGGGTATGGGGAGACAGGGCTGGTTCAGGGTAATGGGGAGACAGGGCTGGTTCAGGGGTATGGGGATGGGGAGACAGGGCTCGGTTCAGGGGTATGGGATGGGGAGACATGGGATTGTTCAGGGTATGGGGATGGAGAGACAGGGCTGGTTCAGGGGTATGGGGATGGGGAGACAGGGATGGTTCAGGGGTATGGGGATGGGGAGACAGGGCTGGTTCAGGGTATGGGGATGGGAGGGAGACAGGGCTGGTTCAGGGGTATGGGGATGGGGAGGACAGGGATGGTTCAGGGGTATGGGGATGGAGAGACAGGGCTGGTTCAGGGGTATGGGGATGGAGAGACAGGGATGGTTCAGGGGTATGGGATGGGGAGACAGGGCTGGTTCAGGGGTATGGGGATGGGGAGACAGGGCTGGTTCAGGGGTATGGGGATGTGGAGACAGGGCTGGTTCAGGGGTATGGGGATGGGGAGACAGGGCTGGTTCAGGGGGATGGGGAGACAGGGCTGGTTCAGGGGTATGGGGATGGGGAGACAGGGCTGGTTCAGGGGTATGGGGATGGAGAGACGGGCTGGTTCAGGGGTATGGGGATGGGGAGACAGGGCTGGTTCAGGGGGATGGGGATGGGGAGACAGGGCTGGTTCAGGGGTATGGGGATGGGGAGACAGGGCTGGTTCAGGGGTATGGGGATGGAGAGACAGGGCAGATTCAGGGGTATGGGGAGACAGGGCTGGTTCAGGGGTATGGGGAGTAGGGCTGGTTCAGGGGGATGGGTATGGGGAGACAGGGCTGGTTCAGGGTAATGGGGAGACAGGGCTGGTTCATGGGTATGGGGATGGGGAGACAGGGCTCGTTCAGGGGTATGGGGATGGGGAGACAGGGATTGTTCAGGGGTATGGGGATGGAGAGACAGGGCTGGTTCAGGGGTATGGGGATGGGGAGACAGGGCTGGTTCAGGGGGATGGGGAGACAGGGCTGGTTCTGGGGTATGGGGATGGGGAGACAGGGCTGGTTCAGGGGTATGGGGATGGGGAGACAGGGATGGTTCAGGGGTATGGGGATGGAGAGACAGGGCTGGTTCAGGGGTATGGGGATGGAGAGACAGGGCTGGTTCAGGGGTATGGGGATGGGGAGACAGGGCTGGTTCAGGGGTATGAGGATGGAGAGACAGGGCTGGTTCAGGGGTATGGGGATGGGGAGACAGGGCTAGTTCAGGGGTATGGGGATGGAGAGACAGGGCTGGTTCAGGGGTATGGGCATGTGGAGACAGGGCTGGTTCAGGGGGATGGGGATGGGGAGACAGGGCTGGTTCAGGGGTATGGGGATGGAGAGACATGGCTGGTTCAGGTGTATGGGGAGACAGGGCTGGTTCAGGGGTATGGGGATGGGGAGACAGGGCTAGTTCAGGGGTATGGGGATGGAGAGACAGGGCTGGTTCAGGGGTATGGGCATGTGGAGACAGGGCTGGTTCAGGGGGATGGGGATGGGGAGACAGGGCTGGTTCAGGGGTATGGGGATGGAGAGACAGGGCTGGTTCAGGTGTATGGGGAGACAGGGCTGGTTCAGGTGTATGGGCATTGGGAGACAGGGCTGGTTCAGGTGTATGGGGATGGGGAGACCGGGCTGGTTCAGGGGATGGGGATGGGGAGACAGGGATGGTTCAGGGGTATGGGCATGGGGAGACAGGGCTGGTTCAGGGGTATGGGGATGGGGAGACAGGGCTGGTTCAGGGGGATGGGGATGGGGAGACAGGGATGGTTCAGGGGTATGGGGATGGGGAGACAGGGCTGCTTCAGGGGTATGGGGATGTGGAGACAGGGCTGGTTCAGGGGTATGGGGATGGGGAGACAGGGCTGGTTCAGGGGGATGGGGAGACAGGGCTGGTTCAGGGGTATGGGGATGGGGAGACAGAGCTGGTTCAGGGGTATGGGGATGGAGAGACAGGGCTGGTTCAGGGGTATGGGGATGGGGAGACAGGGCTGGTTCAGGGGGATGGGGATGGGGAGACAGGGCTGGTTCAGGGGTATGGGGATGGGGAGACAGGGCTGGTTCAGGGGTATGGGGATGGAGAGACAGGGCAGATTCAGGGGTATGGGGAGACAGGGCTGGTTCAGGGGTATGGGGAGTAGGGCTGGTTCAGGGGGATGGGTATGGGGAGACAGGGCTGGTTCAGGGTAATGGGGAGACAGGGCTGGTTCAGGGTTATGGGGATGGGGAGACAGGGCTCGTTCAGGGGTATGGGGATGGGGAGACAGGGATTGTTCAGGGGTATGGGGATGGAGAGACAGGGCTGGTTCAGGGGTATGGGGATGGGGAGACAGGGCTGGTTCAGGGGTATGGGGATGGAGAGACAGGGCTGGTTCAGGGGTATGGGGATGGGGAGACAGGGCTGGTTCAAGGGGATGGGATGGGGAGACAGGGCTGGTTCAGGGGTATGGGGAGACAGGGCTGGTTCAGGGGTATGGGGATGGGGAGACAGGGATGGTTCAGGGGTATGGGGATGGAGAGACAGGGCTGGTTCAGGGGTATGGGGATGGGGAGACAGGGCTGGTACAGGGGTATGGGGATGGAGAGACAGGGCTGGTTCAGGGGTATGGGGATGGGGAGACAGGGCTGGTTCAGGGGTATGGGGATGGGGAGACAGGGCATGTTCAGAGGTATGGGGATGGGGAGACAGGGATGGTTCAGGGGTATGGGGATGGGGAGACAGGGCTGGTTCAGGGGTATGGGGATGGGGAGACAGGGCTGGTTCAGGGGTATGGGGATGTGGAGACAGGGCTGGTTCAGGGGTATGGGGATGGGGAGACAGGGCTGGTTCAGGGGGATGGGGAGACAGGGCTGGTTCAGGGGTATGGGGATGGGGAGACAGGGCTGGTTCAGGGGTATGGGGATGGAGAGACAGGGCTGGTTCAGGGGGATGGGGAGACAGGGCTGGTTCAGGGGTATGGGGATGGGGAGACAGGGCTGGTTCAGGGGTATGGGGATGGAGAGACAGGGCTGGTTCAGGGGTATGGGGATGGGGAGACAGGGCTGGTTCAGGGGGATGGGGATGGGGAGACAGGGCTGGTTCAGGGGTATGGGGATGGGGAGACAGGGCTGGTTCAGGGGTATGGGGATGGAGAGACAGGGCAGATTCAGGGGTATGGGGAGACAGGGCTGGTTCAGGGGTATGGGGAGTAGGGCTGGTTCAGGGGGATGGGTATGGGGAGACAGGGCTGGTTCAGGGTAATGGGGAGACAGGGCTGGTTCAGGGGTATGGGGATGGGGAGACAGGGCTCGTTCAGGGGTATGGGGATGGGGAGACAGGGATTGTTCAGGGGTATGGGGATGGAGAGACAGGGCTGGTTCAGGGGTATGGGGATGGGGAGACAGGGCTGGTACAGGGGTATGGGGATGGAGAGACAGGGCTGGTTCAGGGGTATGGGGATGGGGAGACAGGGCTGGTTCAAGGGGATGGGGATGGGGAGACAGGGCTGGTTCAGGGGTATGGGGAGACAGGGCTGGTTCAGGGGTATGGGGATGGGGAGACAGGGATGGTTCAGGGGTATGGGGATGGGGAGACAGGGCTGGTACAGGGGTATGGGGATGGAGAGACAGGGCTGGTTCAGGGGTATGGGGATGGGGAGACAGGGCTGGTTCAGGGGTATGGGGATGGGGAGACAGGGCTGGTTCAGGGGTATGGGGAGACAGGGCTGGTTCAGGGGTATGGGGAGTAGGGCTGGTTCAGGGGGATGGGTATGGGGAGACAGGGCTGGTTCAGGGTAATGGGGAGACATGGCTGGTTCGGGGGGATGGGGAGACAGGGCATGTTCAGAGGTATGGGGATGGGGAGACAGGGCTGGTTCAGGGGTATGGGGATGGGGAGACAGGGCATGTTCAGAGGTATGGGGATGGGGAGACAGGGCTGGTTCAGGGGTATGAGTATGGGGAGACAGGGCTGGTTCAGGGGTATGAGTATGGGGAGACAGGGCTGGTTCAGGGGTATGGGGAGACAGGGCTGGTTCGGGGGGATGGGGAGACAGGGCTGGTTCAGGGGTATGGGTATGGTTAAGACAGGGCTGGTTCGGGGGGATGGGGAGAAAGGGCTCTCTCTTAGTACATTGTAAATAAAATATTATATTAATGATGATAGGTTACTAATTTAATATTGATTTTTTTTAACCTAATGTTCTAAAAAAAAGAGAACAGGGCCCCTGTCAGTTACAGGCCCTTAGAATCATTCAACCCCCCCCCCCCCCTCCCATATTGCGCCCCTGCCCCCACCCCAACCAATCATACCCCCCAAACCAACCATGCCCACACCCCATATAGCCACCCTCAGATCAGTCCTATGCCCCTCCTGCCCACCCCATGCCCCCCACTCCCGCAAAGAGGGCCTCAACATGAAAGTCACACATACGCCCAGGCCGTGAGCAGGCTAACAGGCCCAACCCCCACTCTTACACTAACCCAAGCCAATGGCATGTACCAGATTCTCAGCAGGCTCTGCTCACGCTGACTGGTCTGAGGCAAAACAACACGACTAACAACATTGGACCCTTTATGGAACACAAAAACTTCACTATCTCATCCTGGAATAAGGCCTGAGGTCATCTGCCTTTGGCCTGAAGAGCAGGAACCTGGACTTCACCAAAGAAATTAGAAATAGAGACATTGTCATCCTACAAGAAACATGGTATAGAGGAGATGGGCCCACTGGTTGCCCTCAAGGTTACAGAGAGCTGGTAGTCCTATCCACCAAACTACCAGGTGTGAAACAGGGAAGGGACTCAGGGGGTATGCTAATTTGGTATAGAGCAGACTTATCTCACTCTATTAAATCAATGAAAACAGGACATTTTTTTATTTGGCTAGAAATTCAAAAGGAGATGATCTGAACAGAGATAAATGTCATCCTGTGTGCTACCCATATCCCCCCACTAGAATCCCCATACTTTAATGAAGACAGCTTCTCCATCCTGGAGGGGGAAATCAATCATTTCCAGGCCCAGGCCCAGGGACATGTACTAGTCTGTGGTGACCTAAATGCCCGAACTGGACAAGAACCTGACACCCTCAGTACACAGGGGGACAAACACCTACCTGGAGGTGACAGCATACCCTCCCCCATAAGCCCCCCTAGGCAGAACAATGACAACATAACCAACAAAAATGGGTCACAAGTCCTGAAGCTCTGTCACACGCTGGGCATGTACATAGTCAATGGTAGGCTTCGAGGGGACTCCTACGGTAGGTACACATATAGCTCATCTCTTGGCAGTAGTACTGTAGACTACTTTATCACTTACCTCAACCCAGAGTCTCTCAGAGCGTTCAAGGTCAGCCCACTGACACCCCTATCAGACCACAGCAAAATCACAGTCTACTTGAACAGAGCAATACTCAATCATGAGGCATAAAAGCCAAAGGAACTAAATAATATTAAGAAATACTATAGATGGAAGGACAGTAGTGTGGAAACCTACCAAAAAACAATTAGGCAACAACAAATTAAATCCCTTTTAGACAACTTCCTGGACAAAATGTTTCATTGTAATAGTGAAGGTGTAAACTTGGCAGTAGAAAACCTAAATAGTATATTTGACCTCTCAGTGTCACGATTGTCTAGGACCAGTAGATATGTGAAATCAGGAGCAGGAGACAGAGGGCCGGAGCAACTGAGTTTTAATAATAAATACAAGACGCAATAGCCGTTGGGCACAGGGCGCGTGGTGAAGTCCGCCAGGAGAAAACACTTTTCCCAAAACAAATAAGCGCACTGGAAAACAAACAGCGGGCGGGGCGCAGCCCGGCAATATAATGTCTTCTTAATCGGATACAATTACAACTGTCCTGAGTGAACAAATGAACAATCCCGCACGAGAACCCCAACTGAAAATACACACTAAATAACCCCCCACTAATGACAAACACAAAACAGGTGCGGGATAGACAGACAAAACCAAAAGACACAGAAACAACGATCGGTGGCAGCTAATAGGCCGGCGACGACGACCGGCGAGCGCCGCCCGACCGAGGAGGGGCGCCACCTTCGTTAGATACTGTGACACTCAGCTTCCCTATCAAATCTAAAAATGTCAAGCAGACAACCTAAGAAAAATAACAACAATGACAAATGATTTGATGAAGAATGCAAAAACCTAAGAAATAAATAGAGAAACCTATCAAACCAAAAACATAGAGACCCAGAAAACCTGAGCCTTGACTATGATGAATCACTAAAACAATACGGAAATGAACTAATGAAAAGGAAGAGAAGCATGTCAGGAATCAGCTCAAATTAATTGTAGAATCCCTAGAATCGAACCACTTCGGGGAAAATTGGAAACACTTCTCCAATCTTTTTGGCCCTATAACAAAGAACAAACCGCAAAAACATATACATGATCAAATACAAATCTTAGAATCAACTATTAAAGACTACCAGAACCCACTGGATTCTCCAATTATATTGAATGAACTACATGACAAAATACAAACCCTCCAACCCAAAAAGACCTGTGGTGTTGATGGTATCCTAAATGAAATGATAAATTATACAGACCACAAATTCCAATTGGCTATACTTAAACTCTTTAACATCATCCTTAGCTCTGGCATCTTCCCCAATTTTTGGAACCAAGGACTGATCACCCCAATCCACAAAAGTGGAGACAAATTTGACCCCAATAACTACCGTGGGATATGCATCAACAGCAACCTTGGGAAAATCCTTTTTATTATCATTAACAGCAGACTTGTACATTTCCTCAGTGAAAACAATGTACTGAGCAAATGTCAAACTGGCTTTTACCAAATTACCATACGACAGACCACGTATTCACCCTGCACACCCTAATTGAAACAAACAAACCAAAACAAAGGCAAAGTCTTCTCATGCTTTGTTGATTTCAAAAAAGTCTTTGACTCAATTTGGCATGAGGGTCTGCTATACAAATTGATGGAAAGTGGTGTTGGGAGAAAAACATACATTGTTATAAAATCCATGTACACAAACAAGTTTGCGGTTCAAATGGGCAAAAAACACACACATTTCTTTCCACAGGGCTGTGGGGTGAGACAGAAATGCAGCTTAAGCCCCACTCTCTTCAACATATATATCAACAGATTGGCGAGAGCACTAGAATAGTCTGCAGCACCTGGCCTCACCCTACTAGAATCTGAATTCAAATTTCTGCTGTTTGCTGATGATCTGGTGCTTCTGTCTCCAACCAAGGAGGGCCTACAGCAGCACCTAGATCTTCTGCACAGATTCTGTCAGACCTGGGCCCTGATTGTAAATCTCAGAAAGACAAAAATAATGGTGTTCCAAAAAAGGTCCAGTTGCCAAGACCACAAATACAAATTCCATCTATACACCATTGCCATAGAGCACACAAAAAACTATACATACTGTACCTCGGCCTAAACATCAGCGCCACCGGTAACGTCCACAAAGCTGTGAATGAGCTGAGAGACAAGGCAAGAAGGGCCTTCTATGCCATCAAAAGGAACATCAAATGTGGCATACCAATTAGGATCTGACTAAAAATACTTGAATCAGTTATAGAACTAATTGCCCTTTATGGTTGTGAGGTCTGGGATCCGCTCACCAACCAAGAATTCACAAAATGGGACAAACACCAAATTGAGACTGCCCGCAGAATTCTGCAAAAATATCGACCGTGTACAACATAAAACACCAAATAATGCATGCAGAGCAGAATTAGGCTGATACTCGCTAATTATCAAAATCCTGAAAAGAGCTGTTAAATTCTACAACCACCTAAAAGGAAGCGATTCCCAAACCTTCCATAACAAAGCCATCACCTACAGAGAGATGAACCTGGAGAAGAGTCCCCTAAGCATGCTGGTCCTGGGGCTCTGTTCACAAACTCAAACAGACCCCACAGAGCCCCAGGACAGCAACAAAATTAGACCCAACAAAATCATGGGAAAACAAAAAGATAATTACGTGACACATTGGAAAGAATTAAGAAAAAAACTGAGCAAACTAGAATGCTATTTGCCCCTAAACAGAGAGTACACAGTGGCAGAATACCTGACCACTGTGACTGACCCAAACTTAAGGAAAGCTTTGACTATGTACAGACTCAGTGAGCATAGCCTTGCTATTGAGAAAGGCCGCCATAGGCAGACCTGGCTCTCAAGAGAAGACAAGCTATGTGCACACTGCCCACAAAATGAGGTGGAAACTGAGTTGCACTTCCTAACCTCCTGACAAATGTATGACCATATTAGAGATACATATTTCCCTCAGATTACACAGATCCACAAAGAATTTGACAACAATGTTGATAAACTCCCATATCTACTGGGTGAAATACCACAGTGTGCCATCATAGCAGCAAGATTTGTGACCTCTTGCCAAAAGAAAAGGGCAACCAGTGAAGAACAAACACCATTGTAAATACAACCCATATTTATGTTGATTTATTTTCCCTTTTGTACTTTAACCATTTGCACAACGTTACAACACTGTATATATACATAATAGGACATTTGTAATGTCTTTATTCTTTTGGAACTTCTGTAAGTGTGATGTTTACTGTTAATTTGTATTGTTAATTTCACTTTTGTTTATTATCAACTTCACTTGCTTTGGCAATGTTAACATATGTTTCCCATGCCAATAAAGCCCTTAAATTGAAATTAAAATTGAGAGCGAGAGAGCAGCGAGAGAGCAGAGAGAGAGAGAAGAGAGAGAGCAGAGGTAGAGAGAGAGCAGAGAGAGAGAAGAGATAGAGAGAGAAAAAGAGAGAGAGCAGAGAGAGAGAGACAGAGCAGAGAGAGAGACAGAGCAGAGAGAGCAGTGAGTGAGAGAGACCAGAGAGAAAGAGACAGAGCAGAGAGAGAGAAGAGAGAGAAAAGAGAGCAGAGAGAGAGGTAGAGAATGAAGATGGCATTTTGTGGTCTTTTCTTTGCAACCCGCCTGTTGGCTTCATCAGTCAGACTGAACTACATCTTTCCTTCCATAGTCTCACTTGTTTTATAAATAGCACGTATTGCCAACAGATTAACAAGAAGGAAGGTAAAACAAAATGACATCAATGCTTCAGCAAAACCATGCATCTGCACTGCACACAACCATCTTGTCACGTCCTGACCAGTAAAGGGGTCATTTGTAATTGTAGTATGGTCAGGGCGTGGCAGGGGGTGTTTGTTTTGTCCCTCTACCCCTGTACAGGCCCAGCTCCATCCCTCTACCCCTGTACAGGCCCAGCCCCATCCCTCTACCCCTGTACAGGCCCAGCTCCATCCCTCTACCCCTGTACAGGCCCAGCTCCATCCCTCTACCCCTGTACAGGCCCAGCTCCATCGCTCTACCGCTGTACAGACCCAGCCCCATCCCTCTACCCCTGTACAGGCCCAGCTCCATCCCTCTACCCCTGTACAGGCCCCATCCCTCTACCCCTGTACAGGCCCAGCCCCATCCCTCTACCCCTGTACAGGCCCAGCTCCATCCCTCTACCCCTGTACAGACCCAGCTCCATCCCTCTACCCCTGTACAGGCCCAGCCCCATCCCTCTACACCTGTACAGGCCCAGCTCCATCCCTCTACCCCTGTACAGACCCAGCTCCATCCCTCTACCCCTGTACAGGCCCAGCCCCATCCCTCTACCCCTGTACAGGCCCAGCCCCATCCATCTACCCCTGTACAGGCCCAGCTCCATCCCTCTACCCCTGTACAGGCCCAGCCCCATCCCTCTACCCCTGTACAGGCCCAGCCCCATCCATCTACCCCTGTACAGGCCCAGCTCCATCCCTCTACCCCTGTACAGGCCCAGCCCCATCCCTCTACCCCTGTACAGGCCCAGCCCCATCCATCTACCCCTGTACAGGCCCAGCCCCATCCCTCTACCCCTGTACAGGCCCAGCTCCATCCCTCTACCCCTGTAAATCAAATCAAAATCAAATCAAATTTATTTATATAGCCCTTCGTACATCAGCTGAAATCTCAAAGTGCTGTACAGAAACCCAGCCTAAAACCCCAAACAGCAAGCAATGCATGTGAAAGAAGCACGGTGGCTGGGAAAAACTCCCTAGGAAAAACTCCTGAGAAAGGCCAAAAACCTAGGAAGAAACCTAGAGAGGAACCAGGCTATGAGGGGTGGCCAGTCCTCTTCTGGCTGTGCCGGGTGGATATTATAACAGAACATGGTCAAGATGTTAAAATGTTCGTAAATGACCAGCATGGTCAAATAATAATAATCATAGTAATTGTCGAGGGTGCAACAAGCACGTCCGGTGAACAGGTCAGGGTTCCGTAGCCGCAGGCAGAACAGTTGAAACTGGAGCAGCAGCATGGCCAGGTGGACTGGGGACAGCAAGGAGTCATCATGCCAGGTAGTCCTAGGGCTCAGGTCCTCCGAGAGAAAGAAAGAAAGAAAGAAAGAAAGAAAGAAAGAAAGAGAGAATTAGAGAGAGCATATTTACATTCACACAGGACACCGGATAAGACAAGAGAATACTCCAGATGGAACAGACTGACCCTAGCCCCCCGACACATAAACTACTGCAGCATAAATACTGGAGGCTGAGACAGGAGGGATCAGAAGACACTGTGGCCCCATCCGATGATACCCCCGGACAGGGCCAAACAGGCAGGATATAACCCCACCCACTTTGCCAAAGCACAGCCCCCACACCACTAGAGGGATATCTACAACCACCAACTTACCGTCCGAAGACAAGGCCGAGTATAGCCCACAAAGATGTCCGCCACGGCACAACCCAAGGGGGGGGCGCCAACCCAGACAGGAAGACCACGTCAGTGGCTCAACCTACTCAAGTGACGCACCCCTCCCATGGACGGCATGGAAGAACACCAGTAAGTCAGTGACTCAGCCCCTGTAAAAGGGTTAGAGGCAGAGAATCCCAGTGGGAAGAGGGGAACCGACAAGGCAGAGACAGCAAGGGCGGTTCGTTGCTCCAGCCTTTCCGTTCACCTTCACACTCCTGGGCCAGACTATACTTAATCATAGGACCTACTGAAGAGATAAGTCTTCAGTAAAGACTTAAAGGTTGAGACTGAGTCTGCGTCTCTCACATGGGTAGGCAGACCATTCCATAAAAATGGAGCTCTATAGGAGAAAGCCCTACCTCCAGCCGTTTGCTTAGAAATTCTAGGGACAATTAGGAGGCCTGCGTCTTGTGACCGTAGCGTACGTGTAGGTATGTACGGCAGGACCAAATCGGAAAGATAGGTAGGAGCAAGCCCGTGTAATGCTTTGTAGGTTAGCAGTAAAACCTTGAAATCAGCCCTTGCCTTAACAGGAAGCCAGTGTAGGGAAGCTAGCACTGGAGTAATATGATCAAATTTTTTGGTTCTAGTCAGGATTCTAGCAGCCGTATTTAGCACTAACTGAAGTTTGTTTAGTGCTTTATCCGGGTAGCCGGAAAGTAGAGCATTGCAGTAGTCGAGCCTAGAAGTAACAAAAGCATGGATTAATTTTTCTGCGTCATTTTTGGACAGAAAGTTTCTGATTTTTGCAATGTTACGTAGATGGAAAAAAGCTGTCCTTGAAGCAGTCTTGATATGTTCTTCAAAAGAGAGATCAGGGTCCAGAGTAACGCCGAGGTCCTTCACAGTTTTATTTGAGACGACTGTACAACCATCCAGATTAATTGTCAGATTCAACAGAAGATCTCTTTGTTTCTTGGGACCTAGGACAAGCATCTCTGTTTTGTCCGAGTTTAAAAGTAGAAAATTTGCAGCCATCCACTTCCTTATGTCTGAAACACAGGCTTCTAGCGAGGGCAATTTTGGGGCTTCACCGTGTTTCATTGAAATGTACAGCTGTGTGTCGTCCGCATAGCAGTGAAATTTAACATTATGTTTTCGAATGACATCCCCAAGAGGTAAAATATATAGTGAAAACAATAGTACAGGCCCAGCCCCATCCATCTACCCCTGTACAGGCCCAGCTCCATCCCTCTACCCCTGTACAGGCCCAGCTCCATCCCTCTACCCCTGTACAGGCCCAGCTCCATCCCTCTACCCCTGTACAGGCCCAGCCCCATCCCTCTACCCCTGTACAGGCCCAGCCCCATCCCTCTACCCCTGTACAGGGCCCATCCCTCTACCCCTGTACAGGCCCAGCTCCATCCCTCTACCCCTGTACAGGCCCAGCTCCATCCCTCTACCCCTGTACAGGCCCAGCCACATCTCTCTACCCCTGTACAGGCCCAGCTCCATCCCTCTACCCCTGTACAGGCCCAGCCCCTTCTCTCTACCCCTGTACAGGCCCAGCTCCATCCCTCTACCCCTGTACAGGCCCAGCCCCATCTCTCTACCCCTGTACAGGCCCAGCTCCATCCCTCTACCCCTGTACAGGCCCAGCCCCATCCCTCTACCCCTGTACAGGCCCAGCTCCATCCCTCTACCCCTGTACAGGCCCAGCTCCATCCCTCTACCCCTGTACAGGCCCAGCTCCATCCCTCTACCCCTGTACAGGCCCAGCTCCATCCCTCTACCCCTGTACAGGCCCCATCCCTCTACCCCTGTACAGGCCCAGCTCCATCCCTCTACCCCTGTACAGACCCAACCCCATCCCTTTACCCCTGTACAGGCCCAGCCCCATCCCTCTACCCCTGTACAGACCCAGCTCCATCTCTCTACCCCTGTACAGGCCCAGCCCCATCCCTCTACCCCTGTACAGGCCCAGCTCCATCCATCTACCCCTGTACAGGCCCAGCCCCATCCCTCTACCCCTGTACAGGCCCAGCTCCATCCCTCTACCCCTGTACAGGCCCAGCCCCATCCCTCTACCCCTGTACAGGCCCAGCCCCATCCATCTACCCCTGTACAGGCCCAGCTCCATCCCTCTACCCCTGTACAGACCCAGCCCCATCCCTCTACCCCTGTACAGGCCCAGCCCCATCCCTCTACCCCTGTACAGGGCCAGCCCCATCCCTCTACCCCTGTACAGGCCCAGCCCCATCCCTCTACCCCTGTACAGGGCCCATCCCTCTACCCCTGTACAGGGCCAGCCCCATCCCTCTACCCCTGTACAGGCCCAGCTCCATCCATCTACCCCTGTACAGGCCCCATCCCTCTACCCCTGTACAGGCCCAGCCCCATCCCTCTACCCCTGTACAGGCCCAGCCCCATCCCTCTACCCCTGTACAGACCCAGCCCCATCCCTCTACCCCTGTACAGGCCCAGCCCCATCTCTCTACCCCTGTACAGGCCCAGCCCCATCCCTCTACCCCTGTACAGGCCCAGCTCCATCCCTCTACCCCTGTACAGTCCCAGCCCCATTACTCTACCCCTGTACAGGCCCCATCCCTCTACCCCTGTGCAGGCCCAGCTCCATCCCTCTACCCCTGTACAGGCCCAGCTCCATCCATCTACCCCTGTACAGGCCCAGCTCCATCCATCTACCCCTGTACAGGCCCAGCCCCATCCCTCTACCCCTGTACAGGCCCCATCCCTCTACCCCTGTACAGGCCCAGCTCCATCCATCTACCCCTGTACAGGCCCAGCCCCATCCCTCTACCCCTGTACAGGCCCCATCCCTCTACCCCTGTACAGGCCCAGCTCCATCCCTCTACCCCTGTACAGACCAAGGCCCATCCCTCTACCCCTGTACAGGCCCATCCCTCTACCCCTGTACAGACCAAGGCCCATCCCTCTACCCCTGTACAGGCCCAGCCCCATCTCTCTACCCCTGTACAGGCCCAGCCCCATCCCTCTACCCCTGTACAGACCAAGGCCCATCCCTCTACCCCTGTACAGGCCCAGCCCCATCTCTCTACCCCTGTACAGGCCCAGCTCCATCCCTCTACCCCTGTACAGACCAAGGCCCATCCCTCTACCCCTGAACAGGGCCCATCCCTCTACCCCTGAACAGGGCCCATCCCTCTACCCCTGTACAGGCCCAGCCCCATCCCTCTACCCCTGTACAGGCCCAGCCCCATCTCTCTACCCCTGTACAGGGCCCATCCCTCTACCCCTGTAAGGGCCCATCCCTCTACCCCTGTACAGGCCCAGCCCCATCCCTCTACCCCTGTACAGGCCCAGCTCCATCCCTCTACCCCTGTACAGACCCAGCTCCATCCCTCTACCCCTGTACAGGGCCAGCCCCATCCCTCTACCCCTGTACACGCCCAGCTCCATCCCTCTACCCCTGTACAGGCCCAGCTCCATCCCTCTACCCCTGTACAGGCCCAGCCCCATCCCTCTACCCCTGTACAGGCCCAGCTCCATCCCTCTACCCCTGTACAGGCCCAGCTCCATCCCTCTACCCCTGTACAGGCCCAGCTCCATCCCTCTACCCCTGTACAGGGCCCATCCCAGAATGCATTAATACAGTCGTCTCATCCTCACCGTTTCTTGGCTGCAGTTCAGAAAGAACAATCCTGTCTCTGAGATCATGTCAGAATACAAAAGGAACTCAAATAAACAGAACATGTTAAATGGCTCTAAAGCCTCCTTCACCTCATTGGGGATTTCTCTGTTTTATTGTTAACATATAATTCTCTTTTAAATGCTTTTCTAGGGAAGGGAAGATAATTAGAACCCTTTAACTAATACATGGGTTGTCTCATTTCACATCTGCATGTCATTAAAGCATAGACTATAAACCATAGACCATAGAGAAGAGACAAAATGTACCATGGTTGTAGAAAGCATTATATTTTCATAACAGAATATCGAACAGAAACAAAACATACTTGGAAAATATGATTTAAAAGATAAACAGCATGTATAATATACATATTTAGTTTGTATAAAGTCAAAACAAGATGGAATACGTGGGGTATATTGGCTTTGTGCTATTATTACTCTAAGGGACACATCTTACAACTTGAGACGCGCATACAACGCAAATATTATTATGGGAGATGTTTATGAATTCAAGTTGTGGGCTTCTTTCACAAGTTACGATTCAGGATTCACTATGAGTTTTTCCAACTATAGTATAGAAAGTCAGTGATGGAGAATATCATGCTGTGTCCATTTGATTCTTAAAAAGGTCAAATTCCAGAATATTGGGTAACTTTCTCCTCAGTCCAATTCCAGATATTGGGTCAACTTTCTCCTCAGTCCAATTCCAGAATATTGGGTAACTTTCTGCTCAGTTCAGGGTCCTTTATATCTGTGAGAATTAAGAAACACATATTAGTGGAGAAAATAAACAAGAGGTTTATGACCCTGTCTCTAAATCATTAAAAAAGCCTTTTCACAGGATATTGTCAGCAATTAACTTTGTTTATTTTCAAGACCCTTCAATTCTAGACGGGGTGAAAAATTATGGTTACTTAGGTGCCCTTTGGCGTTCGTCTCATTTGGGGCCTTCACATGAATGTCTTGAGAGAGATATCTTTATGGCTATGAGCCTATGAATGATGGGAGTCGCAAATAAAGTGGTCAGGGTACTTGACCTTTGACCTCAAGGTCCTGGGTTAACTTCCTAGTCCTAGTGTGTACTTGTGTACCACTGTGTGCTATTTATGCGTGGCACTTTTCCACATTCATTATGTCCTGCAACCTGCATAGTATTGAGGAGAAAGAAAGACAAAGACATGTTAAAGAAAGTTTTGGTCAGAAAGTAGATGTACCTGTGTATGTTCTGCAGTGCTCGGTCTCATTCACAGTAATCGATGGAGTTGGTGAGCGGCCAATCCGAGGAGTAGCACTGGGCATGGGGAGCCAATTGCTAAAGCCTGAATAGAGGTCAGTAAAAGGTCATTAGAACATGATAAGCTGCAGAATGGAAGTGTTGAAAGAACATTCTTCACTGGGGTTAGTGTTTGCATGTTTCATCGCTGTCTTGGCAAGTTTGCACCTCATGCAGAGACCTCCTGTCTCTGTGAATGCTGGAACTACAGTATGTGACACTTCAGCATTATTTACCCCTTGTGTTTACTGAAATACATTTTTCCTGCTCAAACGTGACGAATCTAAAATACGGAGGCCCACAAAGAGACATGTTTGGAAAGGTAAAAACCAGAGTGTTTGGTGAGGGATTACATGGTATTTTGGTATTTTATTAGGATCCCCGTTAGCTGTTGCGAAAGCCGGAGCTACTCTTCCTGGGATCCACACAGAACATGAAACATGACATAATACAGAACATTAATAGACAAGAACAGCTCAAGGACAGACAGAATTTGTAGAGGTCTTGATTATGGAACAGGTTGCAGCACACCTGTCTCCGCCTACACAATCACACACGCACAGAGAGGAAGAGAGCACTGGGGGAGTGGCGGCAGGTTAGGGAGAAGTAGAGGGTGTGGCAGGAGCAGATGTAACAACTGGCATGCATAGTATTTATATCAGCCCTCTGATTACAATGAAGAGCAAGACGTGCTGCTCTGTTCTGGGCCAGCTGCAGCTAGGTCTTTCTTTGCAGCACTTGACCATATGACTGCACAATAATCAAGATAAGACAAAACTAGAGCCTGCAGGAATTGCTTTGTGGAGTGTGGTGTCAAAAAAGCAGAACATCTTTATTACGGACAGACCTCTCCCCATCTTTACAACCATTGAATCTATATGTTTTGACCATGACAGTTTACAATCTAAGGTAACGGCAAGTCATTTAGTCTCCTCAACTTGTTCAACAGCCACACCATTCAGCTTAGGGAATGATTTGTACCAAATACAATGCTCTTAGTTGTAGAGATGTTCAGGACATGTTTATTACTGGCCACCAATTCAAAAACATCAGGGTGTGACACACCCTACATGTTTGACATTAGAGAAGCTTCCATTGAAGAAAACCCTCTGAGTTATATTAGATAGCTCTGAATCCACGATATGGCAGAGGTTGAAAATCCCTAAAATAGTTTTCTCAACAACATGTTATGGTCAATAATATCAAAGGCTGCACTAAAATCTAACAGTACAGCTCCCACGATGTTCTTACTATCAACTTCTATCAACTTCTTTCAATCATCAGTCATTTATGACAGTGTAGTACCTGAGTGCCCTTCTCTATAAGCATGCTGAAAGTCTGTTGTCAATTTGTTTATAGAGAAATAGCATTGCATTTGGTCAAACACAATTTTTCGTGTCAAGGAGGCATGACAAGACCCAAAACGGATCCAGGATGTGCATAGGATGTATAGGGTGTGATAACGGACGAGGGAGTCCATGGACATTAACGTTTACATTTGGTTATACAACATCACGTTTAAAATACAGTAATACACCACTGTATGACATCATCACATTTAACATACAGTAATACGCCACTGTATGACATCATCACGTTTAACATACGGTAATACGCCACTGTATGACATCATCACATTTAACATACGGTAATACGCCACTGTATGACATGGAGAAACTGCCATATTAGATAAGACGCATTAGGGAAATTAGACAGAACCGGACATACTGACAAATAGAAACAAAACTGATTTACTTTCAGTCTGCAGACCTTATCCAAAACATGGGTTTTCCTTCATTTTATACATTGATGGGGAGATGTATGAAGCCAGGCTGTCAATTAGTGGTGTGTGCTGAGATAGGAAGCAGCCATAACGCCAAACATACTGTACCTTATTCTCAAGATCCTTCTCCTCCACATTCTTCTTCTCTCCTAGAATTACATACAAACTATAGTCCTCACCGGTGGTGTTACCTTAAAAGATGACAGACATCAACGATGTTGGTGAGGAGAACCACAAAGTGAGGCCACACTAACACTTGAACTAACATATCTGGTTAAGTGGCTTACTGAAATAGGTGTAATCGAAGGTGGCGGTGTAGTCATAGTCTGGTGTTTGTGTAGAATAGTCATCATATTCCTCCTCATAGTCCTCTTTGTTTGCTGTGGAAAATGGAAGAGAGTGAAAAACTATGATCAAAATCCTGGTCAGCCCTGAAACTAAAAGCCATCTATCTATATCATACCTCATATTCCATCATGTCTTTCACTGAACTACACTCCATGTCACATTGTGCTCCTCAACATCTATTACAAACATATCAGATACACCCAACATGAGGATTACGCAGTGTGTTATTTGCACGCAAACAAAAGCCATTGTTCCGTTAAAGGTGGATTCTGGGTTTGGAGAGCCCCACCTCATTTGTTTGGTATGCCTCAGGGGAGAAATAAACTCTCAGGTGTTGCACCTCATCTTCCCTGCCCAGGACCAACAGAGACATCTCCTGTTAGTTATGGAGCAGAGACAAACAGAGACTTCTCCTATGTGTTATGGAGCAGAGACAAACAGAGACTTCTCCTATGAGTTATGGAGCAGAGACAAACAGAGACTTCTCCTATGAGTTATGGAGCAGAGACAAACATAGACTTCTCCTATGAGTTATGGAGCAGAGACAAACAGAGACTTCTCCTATGTGTTATGGAGCAGAGACACACAGAGACTTCTCCTATGAGTTATGGAGCAGAGACAAACAGAGACTTGTCCTATGAGTTATGCAGCAGAGATAAACAGAGACTTCTCCTATCTGTTATAGAGCAGAGATAAATAAACACTTCTCCTATGAGTTATGGAGCAGAGACAAACAGAGACTTCTCCTATGAGTTATGGAGCAGAGACAAACAGAGACTTCTCCTATGTGTTATGGAGCAGAGACAAACAGAGACTTGTCCTATGAGTTATGGAGCAGAGATAAACAGAGACTTCTCCTATGTGTTATAGAGCAGAGATAAATAGAGACTTCTCCTATGAGTTATAGAGCAGAGACAAACAGAGACTTCTCCTATGAGTTATGGAGCATAGACACACAAAGACTTCCCCTATGAGTTATGGAGCAGAGACAAACAGAGACTTCTCCTATGAGTTATGGAGCAGAGACAAACAGAGACTTCTCCTATGTGTTATAGAGCAGAGATAAATAGAGACTTCTCCTATGTGTTATAGAGCAGAGATAAACAGAGACTTCTCCTATGTGTTATAGAGCAGAGATAAATAGAGACTTCTCCTATGAGTTATAGAGCAGAGATACATAGAAACTTTTCCTATGAGTTATAGAGCAGAGACAAACCAGAGGAGAACAATGGAACCGTGTGGAGGCAGGAGGGAGGTCCGGCCCCCAGGGGGATACATCATGGAGCTGGCAGCAGGACAATACAGAGTATCTGGAACTCCATCCATCAGACTCTATACCAGTAGAGGACAGCCAAGAGTAAACTGCAGAGCAGTAAACTACAGTGTGACACTATGCAGAGCGGACTGGTGTGAAACAATGAGCATCAGGTTTCCCTGGTGGAATCTCCTCAGCTGACGAAACGAGCCGTCGCATGTCTTGTGAAATGCTTGGTTGAGCAAGGCCACGTGAATGACCGTATGAACTTTTGGATACGTTCTAGAGACAGCGTTTTCCTGTACTATGATTTAAGGCCACATATTTAGCTTGAGATATATCAAACAATTTCTCAATAATTGCAGAGGAATAAAATGCTCATGGAGAGTTGGTTGACAAACATGCTCAAGAAATGAGAAGTTGACCGCACTGTATGGCTTTACCACCATATTATTCAACCACATGGCCTGTATGATAGACTAACCTTCATGAAAAAAGCTTGAATGAACATAAAAGAGGAAATGTCTGCCCTTCAGAGCTGAAGATCCAGTGGTGGGTCAAGTGGGGACAGTCCTGATGGGGAATTGAAGGGGAGAAAGGTGGATATGGCTGCTGCTACTGTACCAATGCCAGACATACACAATATGGACGTAGCAAAGGGGGGTTTGGCTGAAAGTTGGGGATGGGAACTCTCACAAAGTCATATTTGAAGTATGTGAGGAGGAAATCCTGACCTCTCTCTTTCTTGATCACAGGTCTCAATCACAATGGTAGGAAGGAACCTTAGTGGGAAAAAGTAATAATATTACAATGATTGGATTTTTATTTATTTTATTTCACCTTTATTTAACCAGGTAGGCTAGTTGAGAACAAGTTCTCATTTGCAACAAGATAAAGCATAGCAGTTAGACACATACAACACAGAGTTACACATGGAATGAACAAAACATACAGTCAATAATACAGTACAAAAAAAGAAAACAAACAGTCTATATACAGTGAGTGCAAATTAGGTAAAATAAGGGAATTAAGGCAATAAATAGGCCATGGTGGCAAAGTAATTACAATATGGCAATTAAACACTGGAATGGTAGATGTGCAAAAGATGGATGTGCAAGTAAAGATACTGGGGTGCAAAAGGAGCAGAATAAATAAATAAATACAGTATGGGGATGAGGTAGATAGATGGGCTGTATACAGATGGGCTATGAACAGGTGCAGTGATCTGTGAGCTGCTCTGACAGCTGGTGCTTAAAGCTACTGAGGGAGATGGGAATCTCCAGCTTCAGAGATTTTTGCAGTTCGTTCCAGTCATTGGCAGCAGAGAACTGGAAGGAAAGGCGACCAAAGGAGGAATTGGCTTTGGGGGTGACCAGTGAGATATACCGCTGGAGCGCGTGCTACGAGTGGGTGCTGCTATGGTGACCAGCGAGTTGAGATAAGGCGGGGCTTTACCTAGCAGAGACTTGTAGATAACCTGTAGCCAGTGGGTTTGGCGACGAGTATGAAGTGAGGGCCAGCCAACGAGAGCGTATAGGTCGCAATGGTGGGTAGTATATGGGGCTTTGGTGACAAAACAGATGGCACTGTGATAGACTGCATCCAGTTTGTTGAGTAGAGTGTTGGAGGCTATTTTATAGATGACATCGCCGAAGTCGAGGATCGGTAGGATGGTCAGTTTTACGACGGTATGTTTGGCAGCATGAGTGAAGGATGCTTTGTTGCGGAATAGGAAGCCAATTCTACATTTAATTTTGGATTGGAGATGCTTAATGTGAGTCTGGAAGGAGAGTTTACAGTCTAGCCAGACTCCTAGGTATTTGTAGTTATCCACGTATTCTAACTCAGAGCCGTCCAGAGTAGTGATGCTGGATGGGCGGGCAGGTGCGGGCAATGATCGGTTGAATAGCATGCATTTAGTTTTATTTGCGTTTAAGAGCAGTTGGAGGCCACGGAAGGAGAGTTGTATGGCATTGAAGCTATTCAGGAGGTTAGTTAACACAGTGTCCAAAGAAGGGCCAGAAGTATACAGAATGGTGTCGTCTGCGTAGAGGTGGATCAGAGAATCACCAGCAGCCAGAGCAACATCATTGATGTATACAGAGAAGAGAGTCGGCCCAAGAATTGATCCCTGTGGCACCCCCATAGAGACAGCCAGAGGTCCGGACAACAGGCCCTCCGATTTGACACACTGAACTCTATCTGAGAAGTAGTTGTTGAACCAGGCGAGGCAATCATTTGAGAAACCAAGGCTGTTGAGTCTGCCAATAAGAATGTGGTGATTGACAGAGTCGAAAGTCTTGGCCAGGTCGATGAATACAGCTGCACAGTAATGTCTCTTAACTCCCAGTTAGGGGGAGTGATGAGCTCTACAGCAGAGTCTCACAACTCAATTGCTGGTTGAAAACTCCTTTCTGCCCCTCCCAAAAGATAGAATTTGTAGATAATTGGCCCTCTTTCTGGGACTCACCCACAAACAGGACCAAGCCTGGCCTGTGGAGGAGTGACGCACTCCATCCTAGCTGGAGGGGTGCTCTCATCTTATCTACGAACATAGACAGGGCTCTAACTCCTCTAGCTCCACAATGAAATAGGGTGCAGGCCAGGCAGCAGGCTGTTAGCCAGCCTGCCAGCTTAGTGGAGTCTGCCACTAGCACAGTCAGTGTAGTCAGCTCAGCTATCCCCATTGAGACCGTGTCTGTGCCTCAATCTAGGTTGGGCAAAATTAAAGATGGCGGTGTTCGCTTTAGCAATCTCACTAGTATAAAGACCTCCTCCATTCCTGCCATTATTGAAAGAGATTGTGATACCTCACATCTCAAAATAGGACTACTTAATGTTAGATCCCTCACTTCAAAGGCAGTTATAGTCAATGAACTAATCACTGATCATAATCTTGATGTGATTGGCCTGACTGAAACATGGCTTAAGCCTGATGAATTTACTGTGTTAAATGAGGCCTCACCCCCTGGTTACACTAGTGACCATATCCCCCGCGCATCCCGCAAAGGCGGAGGCGTTGCTAACATTTATGATAGCAAATTTAAATTTACCCTAAAAAAAACAACAACCACGTTTTCGTCTTTTGAGCTTCTAGTCATGAAATCTATGCAGCCTACTCAATCACTTTTTATAGCTACTGTTTACAGGCCTCCTGGGCCATATGCAGCGTTCCTCACTGAGTTCCCTGAATTCCTATCGGACCTTGTAGTCATCGCAGATAATATTCACATTTTTGGTGACTTTAATATTCACATGGAAAAGTCCACAGACCCACTCCAAAAGGCTTTTGGAGCCATCATCGACTCAGTGGGTTTTGTCCAACATGTCTCTGGCCCTACTCACTGCCACAGTCATACTCTGGACCTAGTTTTGTCCCATGGAATAAATGTTGTGGATCTTAATGTTTTTCCTCATAATCCTGGACTATCGGACCACCATTTTATTACATTCGCGATCGCAACAAATAATCTGCTCAGACACCAACCAAGAAGCATTAAAAGTCGTGCTATAAATTCTCAGACAACCCAAAGATTCCTTGATGCCCTTCCAGACTCCCTCTGCCTACCCAAGGACGTCAGAGGACAAAAATCAGATAATCACCTAACCGAGGAACTCAATTTAACCTTGCGCAATACCCTAGATGCAGTTGCACCCCTAAAAACTAAAAACATTTGTCATAAGAAACTAGCTCCCTGGTATACAGAAAATACACGAGCTCTGAAGCAAGCTTCCAGAAAATTGGAACGGAAATGGCGCCACACCAAACTGGAAGTCTTCCGACTAGCTTGGAAAGACAGTACCGTGCAGTATCGAAGAGCCCTCACTGCTGCTCGATCATCCTATTTTTCCAATTTAATTGAGGAAAATAAGAACAATCCTAAATGTATTTTTGATACTGTCGCAAAGTTAACTAAAAAGCAGCATTCCCCAGGAGAGGATGGCTCTCACTTCAGCAGTGATGAATTCATGAACTTCTTTGAGGAAAAGATAAATGATCATTAGAAAGCAAATTACGGACTCCTCTTTAAATCTGCGTATTCCTCCAAAGCTCCGTTGTCCTGAGTCTGCACAACCCTGCCAGGACCTAGGATCAAGGGAGACACTAAAGTGTTTTAGTACTATATCTCTTAATCATGGCCTCTAAAACTTCAAGCTGCATACTGGACCTTATTCCAACTAAACTACTGAAAGAGCTGCTTTCTGTGCTTGGTCCTCCTATGTTGAACATAATAAACGGCTCTCTATCCACCGGATGTGTACCAAACTCACTAAAAGTGGCAGTAATAAAGCCTCTCTTGAAAAAGCCAAATCTTGACCCAGAAATTATAGAAAACTATTGGCCTATATCGAATCTTCCATTCCTCTCAAAAAAAAATGAAAAAGCTGTTGCACAGCAACTCACTGCCTTCCTGAAGGCAAACAATGTACACGAAACGCTTCAGTCTGGTTTTAGACCCCATCATAGCACTGAGACTGCACTTGTGAAGATGGTAAATGACCTTTAAATGACATCAGACCGAGGTTCTGCGTCTGTCCTCGTGCTCCTAGATCTTAGTGCTGCTTTTGATACCATCGATCACCACATTCTTTTGGAGAGATTGGAAACCCAAATTGGTCTACATGGACAAGTTCTGGCCTGGTTTAGGTCTTATCTGTCAGAAAGATATCAGTTCATCTCTGTGAATGGTTTGTCCTCTGACAAATCAACTGTAAATTTCGGTGTTCCTCAAGGTTCCGTTTTAGGACCACTATTGTTTTCACTATATATTTTACCTCTTGGGGATGTCATTCGAAAACATAATGTTAAATTTCACTGCTATGCGGATGACACACAGCTGTACATTTCAATGAAACATGGTGAAGCCCCAAAATTGCCCTCGCTAGAAGCCTGTGTCAGACATAAGGAAGTGGATGGCTGCAAACTTTCTACTCTTAAACTCGGACAAAACAGAGATGCTTGTTCTAGGTCCCAAGAAACAAAGAGATCTTCTGTTGAATCTGACAATTAATCTGGATCGTTGTACAGTCGTCTCACATAAAACTGTGAAGGACCTCGGCGTTACTCTGGACCCTGATCTCTCTTTTGAAGAACATATCAAGACTGTTTCAAGGACAGCTTTTTTCCATCTACGTAACATTGCAAAAATCTGAAACTTTCTGTCCAAAAATGATGCAGAAAAATTAATCCATGCCTTTGTTACTTCTAGGTTGGACTACTGCAATGCTCTACTTTCTGGCTACCCGGATAAAGCACTAAATAAACTTCAGTTAGTGCTAAATACGGCTGCTAGAATCCTGACTAGAACCAAAAAATGTGATCATATTACTCCAGTGCTAGCCTCCCTACACTGGCTTCCTGTTAAGGCAAGGGCTGATTTCAAGGTTTTACTGCTAACCTACAAAGCATTACATGGGCTTGCTCCTACCTATCTTTCCGATTTGGTCCTGCCGTACATACCTACACGTACGCTACGGTCACAAGACGCGGGCCTCCTAATTGTTCCTAGAATTTCTAAGCAAACAGCTGGAGGCAGGGCTTTCTCCTATAGAGCTCCATTTTTATGGAATAGTCTGCCTACCCATGTGAGAGACGCAGACTCAGTCTCAACCTTTAAGTCTTTACTGAAGACATATCTCTTCAGTAGGTCCTATGATTAAGTGTAGTCTGGCCCAGGGGTGTGAAGGTGAACGGAAAGGCTGGAGCAACGAACCGCCCTTGCTGTCTCTGCCTGGCCGGTTTCCCCTCTTTCCACTGGGATTCTCTGCCTCTACCCCTATTACGGGGGCTGAGTCACTGGCTTACTGGTGTTCTTCCATGCCGTCCCTGGGAGGGGTGCGTCACTTGAGTGGGTTGAGTCACTGACGTGGTCTTCCTGTCTGGGTTGGCGCCCCCCCCCCCCCCTTGGGCTGTGCCGTGGCGGAGATCTTTGTGGGCTATACTCGGCCTTGTCCCAGGATGGTATGTTGGTGGTTGGAGATATCCCTCCAGTGGTGTGGAGGCTGTGCTTGTGGTGTGGAGTGGTGTGGAGGCAAAGTGGGTGGGGTTATATCCTACCTGTCCGGGGGTTTCATCGGATGGGGCCACAGTGTCTCCTGAGCCCTCCTGTCTCAGCCTCCAGTATTTATTTATGCTGCAGTAGTTTATGTGTCGGGGGGCTAGGGTCAGTCTGTCACATCTGGAGTATTTCTCTTGTCTTTTCCGGTGTCCTGTGTGATTTTAAATATGCTCTCTCTAATTCTCTCTTTCTCTTTCTTTCTTTCTCTCTCTCGGAGGACCTGAGCCCTAGGACCATGCCTCAGGACTACCTGGCTTGATGACTCCTTGCTGTCCCCAGTTCACCTGGCCGTGCTGCTGCTCCAGTTCCAACTGTTCTGCCTGCAGCTATGGAACCCTGACCTGTTCGCCGGACGTGCTACCTGTCCCAGACCTGTTGTCCCAGACCTGCTGGAACCCTGACCTATTCACCGGACGTGCTACCTGTCCCAGACCTGCTGTTTTCAACTCTCTAGAGACAGCAGGAGCAGTAGAGATACTCTCAAAGATTGGCTATGAAAAAGCCAACTGACACTTACTCTTGTGTTACTGACTTGTTGCACCCTCGACAACTTCTATGATTATTATTATTTGACAATGCTGGTCATTTATGAACATTTGAACATCTAGGCCATGTGCTGTTATAATCTCCACCCGGCACAGCCAGAAGAGGACTGGCCACCCCTCATAGCCTGGTTCCTCTCTAGGTTTCTTCCTAGGTTTTGGCCTTTCTAGGGAGTTTTTCCTAGCCACCGTGCTTCTACACCTGCATTGCTTGCTGTTTGGGGTTTTAGGCTGGGTTTCGGTACAGCACTTTGTGATATCAGCTGATGTAAGAAGGGCTATATAAATAAATTTGATTTGATTTGATTTGATTTCTTATCGATGGCGGTTATGATATCGTTAAGGACCTTGAGGATTTTCCAAGTGAGTAACATAAAGGCAACCAGCTCTTTCCAGAAATCTGGAAGCCCCTACACAAAAACAGTGTCCTGCAAGTATAGATCCATTCCATTTATTCCACTCCAGCCATTACCATGAGCCCATCTTCCCCATTTAAGTTGCCACCAACCTCCTTTGATACATATACTATTAAACCGTTTTTGCATATGAAAATAATAACTCAATGCTTTGTCTCTGTGGGTAAGTTGGATTTGACACCCCGGTAAACTGATGATTTGTTTTTTTATTATTATTATTTTTTCTCCCCAATTTCGTGGGATCCAATTGGTAGTTACAGTCTTGTCTCATTGCTGCAACTCTCAAACGGACTCGGGAGAGGCGAAGGTCGAGAGTCGTGTGTCCTCCAAAACACAACCCAACCAAGCCGCACTGCTTCTTGACACAATGCCCATTTAACCCAGAAGCCAGCCGCACCAACGTGTCAGAGGAAACACCGTACACCTGGCGACCGTGTCAGGGTGCACTGGGCCCGGCCCGCAACAGGAGTTGCTAGTGCGCGATGGGACAAGTACATCCCTGCCGGCCAAACCCTCCCCTAACCCTGACGACGCTGGGCCAATTGTGCGCCGCCCCATGGGTCTCCCGGTCGCAGCCGGCTGCGACAGAGCCTGGACTCGAACCCAGAATCTCTAGTGGCACAGCTAGCACTGCGATGCAGTGCCTTAGACCACTGCGCCACTCGTTAGGCCCTGATGATCATTTTGATTTGATAGGAGGAGCCTGTATACTCTTGTCTCGACAACAAGCTGAAACAGCTCATGTTGAAACTCACGCTCTGTCTGATAACAGTTCAGCAGCCGTACCATACTGGCACTGGAGAGTGTTTACATTAACACTCTCTGTGATGAGTCAACTACAGGTTCTTCAACAACCTCCCAGAACCATAGAAGAGCCCTTTGGCAAAGAAGTCAGACTGCAACATGCCAAGTCTTGCATCAGTTTCTACACTCAGACTATGGGAAGGATGATTTAGGGAAACACAACTATTCTCCAGCTGTAAATCAGGTGACTTCTCTTAATCCGCTGATATGATAGGGAGAAGTGGGTTTTTTCTTCTGGTCAGAATGGATGGGGCTCAAATGGGCTGCTAAAACGTCTGGAAAACCCCATGTTCTCTAGAATCCCCCTAAAGGTCTTCATCATTACTATTATTTTCACTATCACTGTAATCAATAGCCTTTGTACTCTCTTATTTGGCTACATATGAGGACGACCTTCAAGAGCTTTATTCACTACTCCCATAGGTAGAGATTTATTCACTACTCCCATAGGGAGAGCTTTATTCACTACTCCCATAGGTAAAGCTTTATTCACTACTCCCATAGGTAGAGCTTTATTCACTACTCCCATAGGTAAAGCTTTATTCACTACCCCCATAGGTAAAGCTTTATTCACTACTCCCATAGGTAAAGCTTTATTCACTACTCCCATAGGTAAAGCTTTATTCACTACTCCCATAGGTAGAGCTTTATTCACCACTCCCATAGGTAAAGCTTTATTCACTACTCCCATAGGTAGAGCTTTATTCACTACTCCCATAGGTAGAGCTTTATTCACTACTCCCATAGGTAAAGCTTTATTCACTACTCCCATAGGTAAAGCTTTATTCACTACTCCCATAGGTAAAGCTTTATTCACTACTCCCATAGGTAAAGCTTTATTCACTACTCCCATAGGTAAAGCTTTATTCACTACTCCCATAGGTGAAGCTTTATTCACTACTCCCATAGGTAAAGCTTTATTCACTACTCCCATAGGTAAAGCTTTATTCACTACTCCCATAGGTGAAGCTTTATTCACTACTCCCATAGGTAAAGCTTTATTCACTACTCCCATAGGTAGAGCTTTATTCACTACTCCCATAGGTAGAGCTTTATTCACTACTCCCATAGGTGAAGCTTTATTCACTACTCCCATAGGTAAAGCTTTATTCACTACTCCCATAGGTAAAGCTTTATTCACTACTCCCATAGGTAAAGCTTTATTCACTACTCCCATAGGTAGAGCTTTATTCACTACTCCCATAGGTAAAGCTTTATTCACTACTCCCATAGGTAAAGCTTTATTCACTACTCCCATAGGTAAAGCTTTATTCACTACTCCCATAGGTAGAGCTTTATTCACCACTCCCATAGGTAAAGCTTTATTCACTACTCCCATAGGTAGAGCTTTATTCACTACTCCCATAGGTAGAGCTTTATTCACTACTCCCATAGGTAAAGCTTTATTCACTACTCCCATAGGTAAAGCTTTATTCACTACTCCCATAGGTAAAGCTTTATTCACTACTCCCATAGGTAAAGCTTTATTCACTACTCCCATAGGTAAAGCTTTATTCACTACTCCCATAGGTGAAGCTTTATTCACTACTCCCATAGGTAAAGCTTTATTCACTACTCCCATAGGTAAAGCTTTATTCACTACTCCCATAGGTGAAGCTTTATTCACTACTCCCATAGGTAAAGCTTTATTCACTACTCCCATAGGTAGAGCTTTATTCACTACTCCCATAGGTAGAGCTTTATTCACTACTCCCATAGGTGAAGCTTTATTCACTACTCCCATAGGTAAAGCTTTATTCACTACTCCCATAGGTAAAGCTTTATTCACTACTCCCATAGGTAAAGCTTTATTCACTACTCCCATAGGTAGAGCTTTATTCACTACTCCCATAGGTAAAGCTTTATTCACTACTCCCATAGGTAAAGCTTTATTCACTACTCCCATAGGTAGAGCTTTATTCACTACTCCCATAGGTAGAGCTTTATTCACTACTCCCATAGGTAAAGCTTTATTCACTACTCCCATAGGTGAAGCTTTATTCACTACTCCCATAGGTAAAGCTTTATTCACTACTCCCATAGGTAAAGCTTTATTCACTACTCCCATAGGTAAAGCTTTATTCACCACTCCCATAGGTAAAGCTTTATTCACTACTCCCATAGGTAAAGTTTTATTCACTACTCCCATAGGTAAAGTTTTATTCACTACTCCCATAGGTGAAGCTTTATTCACTACTCCCATAGGTAAAGCATTATTCACTACTCCCATAGGTAAAGCATTATTCACTACTCCCATAGGTAGAGCTTTATTCACTACTCCCATAGGTAAAGCTTTATTCACTACTCCCATAGGTAAAGCTTTATTCACTACTCCCATAGGTAGAGATTTATTCACTACTCCCATAGGTAAAGCTTTATTCACTACTCCCATAGGTAAAGCTTTATTCACTACTCCCATAGGTAAAGCTTTATTCACTACTCCCATAGGTAAAGCTTTATTCACTACTCCCATAGGTAAAGCTTTATTCACTACTCCCATAGGGAGAGCTTTATTCACTACTCCCATAGGTAAAGCTTTATTCACTACTCCCATAGGTAAAGCTTTATTCACTACTCCCATAGGTAGAGATTTATTCACTACTCCCATAGGTAGAGCTTTATTCACTACTCCCATAGGTAAAGCTTTATTCACTACTCCCATAGGTAAAGCTTTATTCACTACTCCCATAGGTAAAGCTTTATTCACTACTCCCATAGGTAAAGCTTTATTCACTACTCCCATAGGTAGAGCTTTATTCACTACTCCCATAGGTAAAGCTTTATTCACTACTCCCATAGGTAAAGCTTTATTCACTACTCCCATAGGTAAAGTCCATGGTGGCTTGAGTTCTCACCACCATCTGAGCTCAGTTATAATCCACCACTGGTCCGTCATCACTGTGATACCCCACAAGGCTTCAGCTCTGTCTGTCCGAGACCCAGCTCCAACACATGGAGAAACCCTTATCCCTGCCCTGCTTCCCCAACCCTCACTTTCCCTCCCAAGCTCCTACCCCAATACATTCTCTGGGCTGCTTTGATAAGATCTCCAGAGTGATGGCCAACCACAGGACATGCAGAGAGGCACTTGGAGGGAGAATGACATGTTCACTGGCCAACACAGCATGACAACTTAGAAATGTCAGGGCATCTTCTAGGCATGCTACATCTTGAATTGGTGTACAGGAAGGCTGACACTCACTGGCTTGAATCCCTCAGGATATTGTTCTGTATCACAGGATTACAGTCATTTTGTATCTTGGAGCAAATTTGATGCTAGACTTCATTTGTAAACATGTTCACTGATATATAATAATCAAGCACCTACATATTTTCTGATCTAAATGAAAAACATAAAATAAACAATGTCAATGCCTCACATTGTTAGATTCTGTTCATTCTATTTCTGTGTTATTGGGTCCATGAAAATGTTTCTCTCATATGTATGATTGATGCCAGACACAGGAGGCCAATCCCTGATGAGCATAGGCACTGTTTGACTCTCTCTGCACTACAACCAAATCAGATAGGGTCTGTTGAAGCCCTGTGGCATGCATTCACTGACTCCAATACTGTCAGACAGTACCTGAGGTTTATAGAGATCACCCTTTCTCTCAGTCTCCTCTGTGTGCTGGAACATAGTCCAATCAACTGGAATTGTAAAGCAAAGCTCAAACAAAGTAACAAAATCAGCTTAACAAAGGCACAGCCTGTACATGACTTTGTGTACAAGCAATGAATGAGAGTATCAAGGGTATCTGTTTTCCACAGTGGATGATTAGATTTCATTGATTATTATAGTGTCATGCATCTTCAAGATTGCCCAGCCCACATGTATTTTCTGTTGCAAATCCAAATAATCATATATATAAGCATTTCACTGTAAGGTCTACACCTGTTGTATTCGGCGCATGTGACAAATACCACTTTATTTGATATATATATACATCTCTCTGGTTCAGTGGCGACCAATCATTCAGGGCAGGTGGAATGATATGCCTGTTTTGCATGTTATTTTGGCATTAATACGTGTCATATATCAGTTTGCAAACAATGTCTCTCTTTTGCTTTCTTGAGTAAGGCAGCTCAAAAATGCAGGTGTTTCAGCCTAACTCAGAGCTTTCTGTAGTGGTGGGGCAGTCAGCGGAAAATATGGAGAGTAGGGGTTGATCATTTTTTGGGGGGTATTTCATTAGGATCTCCATTAGCTGTTGCAAAAGCAGCAGCTACTCCTCCTGGGGTCCACACAAAACATGAAACATAATACAGAACATTAACAGACAAGAACAGCTCAAGGACATTTTAAAGGCACATGTAGCCTATATACCAATACATACACACACACTATCTAGGTCAAATAGGGGAGAGGCGTTGTGTCGTGAGGTGTTGCTTTATCTGTTTTTTGAAACCAGGTTTGCTGTTTATTTGAGCAATATGAGATGGAACGGAGTTCATGCAATAATGGCTCTATATAATACTGTACGCTTTCATGAATTTGTTCTGGATTTAGGGACTGTGAAAAGACCCCTGGTGGCATGTCTGGTGGGGTAAGTGTGTGTGTCAGAGCTGTGTGTAAGTTGACTATGCAAACAATTTGTGATTTTCAACATGTTAATGTTCTCTAGTTGCGGCGTGATTGGCTCAGTGTTCTGTCACTCATGGGGACACTACATCACCGCAAAATCTAAGGACAGAGCTCAAAAACTTAAGCCCCTTGGGTGCTGCCATAGAGTTACATTAGAAGTGCCCATCCAAGAAGGCTCAAGGTCATTGGCCACAGATAAAATTATGGCAAATCACGTTATATCTACAGTAGCTTTGATTGGACTGATCATGTCAAAATCTTAGCTAGCAAGCTAGCAGTCATCATCATGAATCAAGTCGACAATCTACTGGCAAATCCTTTTCAATCCTTGTCATATGAAGAGAAATAATGAAGAGAAATTATAGATAAAACATGTCGGTGCTCATCGGCCATTGGACATAAACGTTACACAACAAGTTGGAAATTCAACAATGAGTTGTTTGGAAGGAATCAGTGGCTAACTGCAAAGCAATCATTAGTCTGCTATTCAGTGGAGTCGATGTGTGGTCCAAAGTCTGGATTTATGGGTCTCTTTTCCAAGCTTAAAAGGATAAACATTCAACATTGGCCATGCTGTCAATCCAGCATGACTTCTGCCGCGCTCAAAACAACTGGAAACTCAGAAATCTGACTTCAGTGGGTTCAAGACAACTGGGAACTCTGAAAAAAACATGCTCCGACTGGAAAAATATGTTTTGAACGATCATCCAACTCGGAATCGCAAGTCGGGAACTTCTGCCTCTTTCTAGAGCTCCAACTTGAAGATCACTGACGTCATCATGATTCTACCTTGTTTTTTCCGAGTTCCCAGTCTTGAGAGCACCATAAATCCAAAGAATGCCAGACTTTGATGACAAAGTTTGATGACAGAATTTGCCCACGAAGGACCGCCGTGCCACCTTCCTGTTCAAGTGAGCACAGAACAACAAGGTGAGTCCTAAAATGTTTTGTATGCTGCTGCATAAATTATGTAATTGTCACGCCCTGACCAGGTGAACTCTTCTATTTTGGTCAGGGTGTGGCATTTCTATAGTTTATTTTCTATGTTTTGGTATAGCCTTGCTTTGGGGCGTATTTCTATGTTGGGTTATGTCGATTCCCAATCAGAGACAGCTGTCGCTAGTTGCCTCTGATTGGGGAATCATATTTAAGTTCCTTTTCCCCCCACGATGTTTGTGGGTTGTTGTCTCTTTTTGTTTGAGCAGTAGCGAAACGTTTATTCTCTGTTTTGACCGTGTTATTTCAGTCTGAAATAAATAACATGTGTTCGCTCCCAGCTGCGCCTTGGTCCACTTCTTCCTTCCTGCATGACGATCGTTACAGAACAACCCACCAAACCAGGACCAAGCAGCAGAGGAACGAAGAGGAAGGATGGACATGGGCCGAGTTAAGGAGGAGCATTTCCAGGGCGATGGAAGAGTTTAGGGAGACCGAGAGGCATCCCCAAGAATTTTTTAGGGGGGGGGCACAAGGGCTGTTTGACGGGGCAGGAGCTGCCCGCCAGTCAACAGTCGTCGGAGCTGCCCGCCAGTCAACAGTCGTCGGAGCTGCCCGCCAGTCAACAGTCGTCGGAGCTGCCCGCCAGTCAACAGTCGTCGGAGCTGCCCGTCAGTCAACAGTCGCCGGAGTGGTCAGACTGCGCTGAACTGCCGGAGTGGCCAGACTGCGCTGAACTGCCGGAGTGGCCAGACTGCGCTGAACTGCCGGAGGGGCCAGACTGCGCTGAACTGCCGGAGTGGCCAGACTGCGCTGAACTGCCGGAGTGGCCAGACTGCGCTGAACTGCCGGAGTGGCCAGACTGCCCTGAACTGCCGGAGTGGCCAGACTGCCCAGACTGTCCCGAGCTGCCAGGCGTCCCCAGTCCAGTCCTGTCCGGCCCGTCCCTGCTCCCCGCACCAGGTTAGTGGTGCGTGTCCACAGTCCTGTCCGGCCCATTCCTGCTCCCCGCACCAGGTTAGTGGTGCGTGTCCACAGTCCGGTCCGGCCCATCCCTGCTCCCCGCACCAGGTTAGTGGTGCGTGTCCCCAGTCCTGTCCGGCCCATTCCTGCTCCCCGCACCAGGTTAGTGGTGCGTGTCCCCAGTCCAGTCCGGCCCGTCCCTGCTCCCCGCACCAAGCCAGTGGTGCGTGTCCCCAGTCCAGTCCGGCCCGTCCCTGCTCCCCGCACCAGGTTAGTGGTGCATGTCCCCAGTCCTGTCCGGCCCATTCCTGCTCCCCGCACCAGGTTAGTGGTGCGTGTCCCCAGTCCTGTCCGGCCCATCCCGGCTCCCCGCACCAAGCCGGTGGTGCGTGTCCCCAGTCCAGTCCGGCCCGTCCCTGCTCCCCGCACCAGGTTGGTGGTGCGTGTCCCCGGTCCTGTCCGGCCCGTCCCTGTCCCCCACACCAGGCCCACGGCGCGTGTCCACAGTCCGGCACGGCCTGTGTCCGGTCCACCAGGTGATCAGTCCTGTTCCGGTCGGCGGCTCCGCTCCGGAGCCTGAGCATGCCGCTCCACCGTGGTCCAGTCCGGGCCAGAGGGGTAGGGCTAGGGTGGAGGCAGGGGGAGAAACACGCCCGGGGCCAGAGCCTCCACCGAGGGTGAGGCGCCCACCCGGGTCCCCCCCCTAATAGACTTTAGGTTGGTGCGCCGGGAGTACGCACCGTTGGAGGGGGGGTGCTGTCACGCCCTGACCAGGTGAACTCTTCTATTTTGGTCAGGGTATGGCATTTCTATAGTTTATTTTCTATGTTTTGGTATAGCCTTGCTTTGGGGCGTATTTCTATGTTGGGTTATGTCGATTCCCAATCAGAGACAGCTGTCACTAGTTGCCTCTGATTGGGGAATCATATTTAAGTTCCTTTTCCCCCCACGATGTTTGTGGGTTGTTGTCTCTTTTTGTTTGAGCAGTAGCGAAACGTTTATTCTCTGTTTTGACCGTGTTATTTCAGTCTGAAATAAATAACATGTGTTCGCTCCCAGCTGCGCCTTGGTCCACTTCTTCCTTCCTGCACGACGATCGTTACAGTAATATGCCAGGTAGATATGTATACTGTAGCTAAGAAAGTAATGTTGTGTAGTAAGCTGTTAGTAGCTCATGTGCCTCACCCTAATAATTTGGTCCCTTTTCCCCTCATAATTTCACCTACTGTTCTAACTTGGCGGTGCACATGTAGCCTATAGCCTGTTTTAGAGAAATGTAATAATCAAATATTGTAAGTGCTTTCAATGTCTGCTTGTATGCCCCCTTTATTTATCCTTCGGTTCTGACTTGGTGTACAGGGAGAATACTGTAAGAACGGCCCATGTTCTGAATTCTGTCGCTGTACATTTCAAAAGTGATGAACAAATACTTATATTGACTACGTCCGTCCTAGCTCGCTCATTAATGTCTTAATCGAAATTACAGTTTGCCTCTTATCCGCTCGTCGTCCCCTTATGCCGTAGTTTGTACATCTCAATTGTCAGTAGAAACCACATTTGTTTTAGCAAATCAGCCATATCAGTTTTTTTTTAAGTCTGAATGTATTGTTTCGCTACCAGACAAAACTCAGCTGATAGCCAGATGTAGCAGTGGTAAGGTGTTGGGACTGCTGTTGGGACTCTGCTGTTGGGACAGCTTTATGTAAGCCCTAACAGTTTGTGGGCACCGTTTGTCACCATTATAGTGCAATTAATGTATTGTTTAGTGTTGTGTTATGTAGTGGCTTTGCTGGCATGCATATAAAAAAATATATTTTGGAGTTTGCCCCACCAAGATTTACATGTTGAAATCGCCACTGATCTGGTTATAAGCTCTTAGTTTTGGTTTTAACCATATCTGAGTCTACCATTTTTCTTTGTAGCTAAGGGTTAACTTGTGTTTGATCATGTTGACATTGCATCATTACTTAATTCTAAATACGTGTTGTACATCAGCTTCCTTAAATATGATGCTTTGTCCAAGGGTAATTGTGTGTTTTATCCCAATTGAAACCCTTTTTTGTTATTCAGTCTTCTGGCATATTGATAAGGAGGCTCCACAACCTAATAATTTGACCCCTCGGTCCTATTTCACAGGGCTCCCATCCCATGTCTCCTTGAAAAGCAAGGCTTGGGGAAAACGTATATACTCCCAGAAAACATCTTATGGCTCTATTCTGAATAGAGTGCGGTGGTCCTTTGAATGACCCCTGTCCATGTATCTCTCTCTCTCTGTGGACTTGCATCTCCTCAGGTTCACTTTGTTTATTGTCCTTTTATGATCCATGAGCCGGTGTCTCAGATATGATACAGAACGGCGAGACTAGCAGGTGGACTTCCTCTTGATATATCATATTGCAGTAGAGATCTTTTCATTGAAGTAAAGAGAAAATCTAGTAGCCTGTCTACCATGCTTTTTAATATCAAGTGATAAAACTACTCTCCCTGGGGTATTTACAGATAGACTGTAAAACATGCATCACTGCTAAAAGCTATGGTAAGCTATAGCTAGTAAATGTCATAATTCCTCTGCGCTGTCATATGGTCTGTTTCTTACAGCAGTAGGAATCACCCAACAGAACAGTTAACGAACAGCATGGAACGAAACTCTCACAGCGCTAGACGCATTCTTGTCGCAAACTCCACAAACCAATGAAGACAAATGTTTGCATCTGACAGACTCCCAGAGACAGCAGCCAAAACAAGACAAACAACAAGAACGAATAAGACAAAGCAAACAGAAGGTGGTTTGGTGAGGAGGTCTTTCCCAGCATTGTAAGTCTATACTCTCTGGCTGGATAAAAAAAAGTTCATCCACAGAAAAACCAGCCGGGTCGAGTCCATAGGGGATCCACAGAGCTCCTTGATTATTTTCTCTCTAGAAAAACTTCTCCGCTGGTGCCTGAGAAAGTAATCATTGCCCACAGTAGGGTTACAACAACACTGTACATGGCTATTTAAAACTGCTCCACAGTGCACTAGATATTATTTCTAGGAATGCCCAGGGCACAATGCCCCCAACCTAACCTTGACCCTGTCTGACAGTTCAGCCATCCTCACTTTGGGCACCGGCTTCAGATGACGACAGAAATCCCTCTGGGTGTCCTGTTTAAACACCCCTGCATGGGGTAAGTGGTGCCCTCTTTGATCCACCATTGAGATATTACCCTGAGGTCCGCCAATGCTCTAGCCAGTACAAAGTTCAAAGATCAGTGAATACTCACCCCAGCACAAGGGTAGCAGCAGTGCCCCGGTCACCCAGAGAGAGAGCAGTCGTCTGTGCATCCTGGAAGGGAGATGGAGGCAGAGTGGAAAGAGAGAGCCGAACGCAGACACTGTGGTGTGTGAGTAGGGGTGTGTGTGAGTGTGTGTGTGAGTAGGGATGTGTGTGAGTGTGAGCACACTGGTGTGGCAGGGAGGGCAGGCTAAAAGAAAGCCCAGAGGGAAGAACTCCCTTCATATAGGATACTTTCTCCCAGTTTCTTCTTCTTCTTCTTTTAGAGATAAGCGGGAACTAACAAAGAAACTCAACTCCAGCCGACAGATCCTGAAATGTTGGCTGTTGTATAGTCTACAGTTTGATCTTGACAGGCGACGGTTGATTTGTGCCGTTTGTGCTCTTCTCATCTTTATTAGGGGCCCTCATTGTCTGAAAGGAATGACAGGATTTTCCCAACATGTCAACTTGACTCGCATATCATAAGACAAATTATTACAATTACTCTATTACTAAACTGAAAACTGGATAGTTGATTATCTTGTTTCTTGATTTGTTATACTGTATGGTCACTGTTACAGGCACAGTCAGAAGAGGAACCTAGGTTTCGTCCTAGGTTCCTGCCGTCTAGGGGGTTTTCTCTAGCCACTGTGCTTCTGCATTTGCATTGCTTCCTCTTTGTGGTTTTAGGCTGTGTTTCTGTATAGCACTTCGTGACAACTGCTGATGTAAAAAGGGCTTGATAAATACATTTGGTTGATTGATTGCAGAACAACGAGGCAAGGGCGACTTAAGAATTTTGTCTTCAATTTTTGTCTAGAATTTATTATCTCCTGTGTGTGTGTGTGTGTGGTGTGTGTGTGTGTGTGTGTGTGTGTGTGTGTGTGTGTGTGTGTGTGTGTGTGTGTGTCAGTGGAGGCTCCTCAGAGGAGGAATGGGAGGACCATCCTCCTCAGTGGATTTCATAAAAATGTAAATTGTAAAACATTGAAAAAGTTATCCTTTTTAGATAAAACTATACTAAATATAATCACGTCACCAAATAACGGACTAAAAACACTGTTGAGGTGTACTCTCTGGGGTAGTACCATGGTGTAGCCGGAGGACAGCTAGCTTCCGTCCTCCTTTGGGTACATTGACTTCAATACAAAACCTAGGAGGCTCATGTTCTCACCCCCTTCTATAGACTTACACAGTAATTATGACAACTTCTGGAGGACGTCCTCCAGCATGAACTGACATGTTGTCCACCCAATCAAAGGATCAGAGAATGAATCTACAACTGAAAGCATAAGCTACAGCTAGCTAGCACTGCAGTGTATAAAATGTGGTGAGTAGTTGACTCAAAGAGAGAGAAAGACAATAGTTGAACAGTTTTCAACAAATTAATTTCTTCCCAAATGAAGGAGAAGCAAGAGAGAAATAGAGAGAGAGAGAGATATTGTAATTTCTTTTCAGTTTCACTTACTTAGCTAGTAAATACAGCTAGCTAGCTTAGTCTACTGAAACACCCTGCTCAAACAGAGGGATGCTATGTTAGCTAGCTGGCTGTGACTTTCCAACACAACACTGGAACTCTCCCAAGTCAAGGTAAGCTTTTGGTATTACAAATGTTTTGTCACTGGGGCCCACCGGTTTAATTGCTAAACTGCTTACTGACTATACACTGTAATGTTACTGCATGATTGTAACGGGTTTACTAACGCGTTAGTTATATTAGCTATGCTGACTATGACGTTACTTTAGTTAATATGGTGACAACGATGTAGGCTGTGTGTAGCAGTTTGGCTTGGAAAGGTTTTTTCGCCTGGTCACATACAGCGTAGGTTGAAGTCCACCAATGAAGGGAAGAGAAGGAATACAAGGTGGCTGTTATAAGAGGGAACTGTGTTTACGTGTAATCAGGGGTATATTCATTCCGACCTATTCTGTTGAAAAGCATGTCTTAAAAGGAAGCAAACGGAACAAAACGGGGATAAACCTGTGTGCACTTACATTGTAAACTTCATTCCTAGGCTAGGTTGTAGCAACCTCATGATGGGTATAGGGAACATTAGACTATCCTGTAGTAGCCTAAATCTATCGATGTTACATTGAGCAGGGTGAATGGAAAATGAATGACAGTCATCCAATATGCTGTAATAGAAATAAGGCCCTGCTCATAAAAAACAATTGCATCCTCCCTCATCTTAAACGGCACTGACCGCTACTGGTGTGTGTGTGTGTGTGTGTGTGTGTGTGTGTGTGTGTGGCAGCCTTGCTTTGACGATCCCTTCTGTGCTGACGAATGGTCAGAGGAGAAGGAGAGAAAGGTCAAGAAAAAAGCCATGGGGTCGGATCACACTCCCCCTTCCCTACTCCCTCTCCCTCCCCCGCTCTACTCCCTCTCCCTCCCCTGCTCTACTCCCTCTCCCTCCCCCGCTCTACTCCCTCTCCCTCCCCTGCTCTACTCCCTCTCCCTCCCCCGCTCTACTCCCTCTTCCCAGGGTTCTGAATAAACAAGGGCAGATATATGGGACAGTACTGTATCCCCAGCCCTTCTAACTTGCCTCTCTACGTCCTAATTAGTACCAGCTGTTTGCTGGGGGTGTGAGAGCTGGACCGTGAGTGTGGGGAGACGGTCAGGGAGGATGTGCTGGACACACACACAAACACACACACTCACACGCACGCACGCACAAACACACACACACACACACTCACACGCACGCACACACCCACATACACACACACACACACACACACATACACACCCACATGCACACACACCCTCACACACACACACACACACACACACACACACACACACACACACACACACACACACAATCAGAATATCCCTCATTCCAGGAGAGTCAATGTTCCCAGAAGGTTTCTTATGTTTTCTTCCTTCTACCTCCCAGCTATAAACAGTCCATTATTTCACCTTTACAAGTGGAAACCTGCTACTCATTATGCCGCCTGTCAATCATAACCATAGACTGTAAACCATAGGTGGCCCACTTGACCACGTACCTGTATTTACCAGCTTAACAGATTCAATATGCTGGCATTATTCAATCAGGTGTTCATGTGTACCCAAGGGAAAACAGGACAAGGCTTCAAATGCGTACACTAATCCATACCTGCAGTACACTAAAGCCTGCCTGGACATGTTCATATATCTATTGCCTACCAGTATTGCCCGGGACAAAAGAGATGCCTTGGAGGAGTAAACAAAACTTCATCCTCCTTGAATATCATTTTTTTTAAAAGGGCCCTAATTCCCTTCTGTCAATCATAGGTTGTAATAAGATATGCAGTCACTGACACCAAACCATACCCCCACCAGAGATGGGGGTATGGTTTATCTCTCTACATGGAGGTGGTGGTATGGTCTATCTCTCTACAGGGAGGTGGTGGTATGGTTTATCTCTCTACAGGGAGGTGGTGGTATGGTTTATCTCTCTACATGGAGGTGGTGGTATGGTTTATCTCTCTACAGGGAGGTGGTGGTATGGTTTATCTCTCTACATGGAGGTGGTGGTATGGTTTATCTCTCTACAGGGAGGTGGTGGTATGGTTTATCTCTCTACATGGAGGTGGGGGTATGGTTTATCTCTCTACATGGAGGTGGTGGTATGGTTTATCTCTCTACAGGGAGGTGGTGGTATGGTTTGTCTCTCTTCAGGGAGGTGGTGTTATGGTTTATCTCTCTACGTGGGGGTGGGGGTATGGTTTATCTCTCTACAGGGAGGTGGTGGTATGGTTTATCTCTCTACAGAGAGGTGGGGGTATGGTTTATCTCTCTACATGGAGGTGGGGGTATGGTTTATCTCTCTACAGGGAGGTGGTGGTATGGTTTATCTCTCTACAGAGAGGTGGGGGTATGGTTTACCTCTCTACATGGAGATGGGGGTATGGTTTATCTCTCTACATGGAGGGGGTGGTATGGTTTACCTCTCTACATGGAGGTGGGGGTATGGTTTATCTCTCTACATGGAGGTGGTGGTGTGGTTTATCTCTCTACATGGAGGTGGTGGTATGGTTTATCTCTCTACATGGAGGTGGGGGTATGGTTTACCTCTCTACATGGAGGTGGGGGTATGGTTTATCTCTCTACATGGAGGTGGTGGTATGGTTTATCTCTTTACAGGGAGGTGGTGGTATGGTTTGTCTCTCTTCAGGGAGGTGGTGGTATGGTTTGTCTCTCTACATGGAGGTGGTGGTATGGTTTGTCTCTCTACATGGAGGTGGTGGTATGGTTTGTCTCTCTACATGGAGGTGGTGGTATGGTTTATCTCTCTACATGGAGGTGGTGGTATGGTTTGTCTCTCTACATGGAGGTGGTGGTATGGTTTGTCTCTCTACATGGAGGTGGTGGTATGGTTTATCTCTCTACAGGGAGGTGGTGGTATGGTTTGTCTCTCTTCAGGGAGGTGGTGGTATGGTTTATCTCTCTACATGGAGGTGGTGGTATGGTTTATCTCGCTACATGGAGGTGGTGGTATGGTTTGTCTCTCTTCAGGGAAGTGGTGGTATGGTTTGTCTCTCTTCAGGGAGGTGGTGGTATGGTTTATCTCTCTACATGGAGGTGGTGGTATGGTTTGTCTCTCTTCAGGGAGGTGGTGGTATGGTTTGTCTCTCTTCAGGGAGGTGGTGGTATGGTTTGTCTCTCTTCAGGGAGGTGGTGGTATGGTTTGTCTCTCTTCAGGGAGGTGGTGGTATGGTTTATCTCTCTTCAGGGAGGTGGTGGTATGGTTTATCACTTGATATGAAATAATATCTTAATTCCTCTCTCTGCCCTCTGCAGCACAGGATGATGAATAAAATATTCTTTGGTACCAATCTATATTTTTATAACTGGTAAATCCAAGGCCCCAGGGAGACCATGAACAGATAAGACCACCGGCCGACAGCAGTACAAACCAAGCAGTGGGGACCCTCATCATGGGAGAAAGACCATGCAGAGTGGCGTGGTATGACATGAGAGGCTGGTAACCTGAATCCTCACTGTGCCAGCCTAAGTGCTGCTAACAGCTAAACAGCAGGCTTAAACCACCAGCATCACCTGCAGCTCTATGACACCTGGGCTGGCCATGCTACAACTCTACGAGCCATGCTGAAATTCCATCCTAAAGAAAATCCCCACTGACAACTAAAACAATAAGCCACCGAGATGTCATCTCTGCTTATGGAAAATGACCATGAGAAAGCTGCCTCACCCAAGACGCTGCCAGTCCTGATGTTTTCACCGCACAGACACCATGGTGAAGAAACCACAACAGCCACTCTTCAACCTCAGGAGGCTGAAGAAATGTGTTCTGTCCCCGAGGGCCTTCACAGTGTTCTACAGGAGCACCGTAGACATCATACTGCCGGGCTGCATCACAGCCTGGTACGGCAACTCCCTCGCCGCTGACCGCAAAGCTCTACAGAGGGTGGTACGCTCAGCCCAACGCACCACTGGGTGCTCACTGCCTGCCCTCCAGGACACCTACAACACCACGTGTCGCAGGAAGGCCAAGAAGATCCTCTGGGACCTCAGCCACCCTTCTCTCCGCTTCCATCACTCAATAAAGATATTGTCATAACAGAGAGAAATACAGTATGACCAGACATCTGTCTTTCACTTGCTGAGTGGAAAACTGCTCATCAAGTCAAAGTAACATTTAACAGCTGGTTGATTTTTGAACTCTGCTCCCTCTTTCTTTTTCTCTTTCTCACAATCTCTTTCTATTCTTATCTCCAAGACAACCTTACTGTTGTGATGAACATCTGTCATCTGTCGTTGAAGCGTGAACAGTGAGCGATGGCATAAAGGCATATTCATCTCTCTAGCCAGCCAAGCGATCATTGGGTAAATTACATCACAGGTAAGTTAAGGACACATCGTCTCTCCTCTTTCTCTCTGTCTCAAAAACAATTGACAGATACTGATACACAGAACACAAATGGGTACATTTAAAGACTAAACTACTTTCCTTTTGTTACACATGTGGAAAGGCTCTGGATTATGTTACTACTTAAGTGCCCCTCCTGCCCCTCCTGCCCCTCCTGCCCCTCCTGCCCCTCCTGTCCCTCCTGCCCCTCCTGCCCCTCCTGCCTCTCCTGCCTCTCCTGCCCCTCCTGCCCCTCCTGCCCCTCCTGCCTCTCCTGCCCCTCCTGTCCCTCCTGCCCCTCCTGCCCCTCCTGCCCCTCCTGTCCCTCCTGCCTCTCCTGCCCCTCCTGCCCCTCCTGTCCCTCTCATTCCATGCCATGTTCTGTGTCACTGCATTATTGGTAGGCTTTTTGTGATAAGGGTCATAACCCCTTGACCAGATTCAGTCTTTGGTGGTTAGCAGACCCATCAGTGACCGTAGAGTTCTCTCTGCTTTATCATTGAATCTCTATTTGACAAGCCTCAGCCAAACAGGCAACATGGTTTTGTTATTCAAACTGGGCTCTGTCTCAACAAGTCTTTGAAGTCACTCTCTACAAAGAGGGCCAGTACTGCCATTACGGGGCTAGTTGTTGGGGAAATGAGTCATTGAAAGCAGATGAATCTATGCCAACACAGTGTTAGCTAGGCCTGCGGCTATGGTGAGGAATCGGTCATGCCATGCAATATGAAAGACCTTATTGACAAACTGATGGATTGTCTGTATTGAATTTAAGAGGGAGGGGGGGGCTGATTTGGTAGCCTAAATCATTTAGAATCTGTCATATGATGGAATTTTCCCAACTTGAGCCTGTTCATTGACTACCCTATGAAACAGTATTTCTGTAGTGCTTTCTGACTTGGCAGAAGGACAATAGTGCATTCATGATTATTTGTATATCCATACAGGAGATCTTAGTCTTAGTCCAGTATAGAATCTGAAATATAACAGGAAGTACTAAACTGCTCCATCCCAAACCGCCTTATGATGGACTATTGTTCTTACTATTCGTATTCATCTTTCAATCTTTTTATTATGTTTGCTTCCTAAATTACTCATTGTATTGTATGTTTTCATGACATTGTATGTTTGAATGTTGTACATTTTATACATTTGAAAAAGAGGCTCTGGTCTCAATGGGGCTCCCTGCTAAAATAAAGGATAAGTAAAATCTACAGCATTTTTACTACTTGGATTTGCACTTTTCTGAGAATTATGGACTTTCCCGTTTCAAACACCAACATACTCCCACATTACAGCTAATATCCAACCCCCTAAATCCCCACCCTACTAAACACACACATCCCTAGATAAGGAGTGCCCTAAATGCTTGAATCAAAGAGGGCTGACCCACAGCAGAAACATTCACACCAGTCCCTCAATGAGACATCTCAGTATGATTTACTGGAGGAAGACTTGTTCCACCGTCCTGGAAATCTTTCTGTCCCAGGGCCTTTGCTTTTCATCTCTCTCTCTTCACCATCTCTGCCTAATGGGAACAGGGGAAGCATTACTGAGGTCAAAGAACATACAGTATGTTGCTATGGACACCATTTGAGTTCCAATATCCTAGCATGTAAGTGGTTTACATACACTCCTACTTACTCACATGTACCGCCTCAAACACTGTCCAGAATGTTGCTCAAATGAAAATGACAAGTGCAAACAGTATAATGAAGGGGAGAGATGATCAACCCAGACGGTATATTATTACTGGCTCCACGTTGATAAATGAACACACGTCACACTAAAATACACAGCATCAACTACCACATCCACAGCTTTATTATCTCAGTCACAGGAGGCGGCAGAGGGGAGGACGGCTCATAATAATGTCTGGAAGGGAGTGAATGGAATGGCATCAAACACATGGTTTTCATTCATTCACTCCCTTCCACTCCATTCCAGCCATTATATTCCATTCCAGCCATTATTATGAGCCGTCCTCCCCTCAGCAGCCTCCACTGGTATTGGGTGATAGCGCTAGAGTCATTTGCTGTCTACAGCAGCTCCTGTGGACAGGTCTATGATTAGGGGGCTCTTGACAATATACACTGAGTGTACAAAACATTAGGAAAATGTTGACTCCAATGCTTCCCACAGTTGTGTCAAGTTGGCTGTATGTCCTTTGGGTGGTGGACCATTCTTGATACACATGGGAAACTGTTGAACATGAAAAACCCAGCAGCGTTGCAGTTCTTGACACACTCAAACCGATGCGCCTAAAACCTACTACCATACCCCGTTCAAAGGCATGTGTTTTGTACACTCAGTGTAGACAGGCTCATTCCCCCTTAGCCTCTGCCCTTGCTTGAAGCACGGCTGGGTTCTGTTACCTTCACTCCCTACTAGACCAGTTGACGTGGGACATGTTGACACATCTGGTCCGGCATCTGAGCCCTGAGAACGCCTCCCCTCAGATGCATGTCTATGTTGATGCACAGTGACGTGAGTATTTATTTTCCCATTAACTGCAATTCCAAAGACACATACCATTTGACCATGTAACACTTTCTATGTGATCTTATTGGACTGTGGACTCTGAGACCAACATTTGGGGTAAAACACTCAAATCCACACAAGAATTTGTAGGTTTCTAAATCTGCCGTCTGGAGCAAGTGTGCACACAAACGGCGCTCAAACATGCAATGTGTGTTCAATGTTCATCTTGGGCTCAGAGTCCACAGTACAAAAATACAAATATTCTCTGCGATTACATAGGAGTTTGTGTCTTTGGAATTGCAGTGCAATGTCTCTCCCATACTGGACCCAGTGCTCTTCAAGCTCATCCTGTAACTGACCAGGAATCAAACACGGCTCAGCAGTGCAATGTGCTCAGAAGGAGACAGTGTTAACATGTCAGGCTAAAGGCTAGCGACTTGCACTGACGGCTAACATATGTACTCATGTCTCAGGCAAGGAAACATTATCACGGCAACAGAAACAAAAAATGCTTTGCACAATTAACCATTTAATCAAACATTGCTGTTCCATGGACCCTATCCGATGGAAAAATATTGCACTCGCAGGTATCCCCTATGCTCCCAAAGGAAAGTGCACAGTTCACACTGAATCCTGTCATCAGTGGGATTTTCTGTTGACAAAGCTGTTTGTTCCAACAGTAAACCATGAGTAGTGTGTTCAGCACCCTCTAAACCAGACAGTCCATGAAAACCACCGCAGCCACTATAACACACATCTGGAAGGAGTCACACTGATGGAAATGGCCTGGGGGTCAAAGGGGCAGGGGTCATGGCATAAACGACTGACACCCAGGTGCTGGAAACAGTCTCTATGGGAGGAGTAAAACAAGCCATCAATTGAGTAGGAAAATGTGTGTGCGAGCGTGTGTGTGTGTGCGAGTGTGTGTGTGTGCGTGCGTGTGCGTACGTGCGAGCGTGTGGGTGCATGTGTGTGTGTACCTGTTGTATTTCTCTGATGGTGTTTTGGGGTTTTTAACGAAGTTATGACTTCAGCTACTTATTCATTTCCTAATGGCTGCTATGTGTTACAAAGGAGGGGTGATAAAGTATATTCTAGAAGTGATCTGGATGCAGCACTGTATTCACTGTGGCATTAACCAGTGTCATGACGTTGCCCTCTTTGGACACAGCGAGCACCATCCCCCTACCTCTGCACCATCTCCCTCTGTCTCCTACACCCAGGCTGCTGTGGTCAGAGAGATCGTAAATTCCTGGAGGAGACTATCTCCTCATGGTCACAGTATAGAGAGAGAGTGAGTTTTCATATAGAGAACAAAGGAATTTCTTCCACCTCACAGAACTGGAGGGCTGAACAATATTTATGTTCTGGAGAATGTAAAAAAGATCGGTGAAGAATCCAGCTACGAACTGGTCCATTTGGTACAATTTTGTGAAACTCATGAGAGACAATACCGCCACATTACCATAACCATGTTTATAGAAGAGTCTCTGGAATGAGACTTACATCTAATGGTTGTATAAAATGAATGAATAAGGATGAAGCTATTTGTGAGATGATGGGATGCTATGTAATGATGTTAATGTGAGAGAATTGTATTTCTGTTTAAAGTTTCACTAAGTCATTGGCACGCCCCCAGGGGCACAGACAGGACCTGGCGTCATGAGACAGCCTTTTTCTGTGTCCCGAATAAAACCCCCACCTAGGTTTTCTATCACCAGACCAGCTTACCTCGATAACGAGAGGGCCAAGGTTTGAGAGGAGACCAAGCTTACCTCAATTACGAGATGGCTAAAGGTTGCAGACCATGCATTTCTCTTGCTGAACTTTTAACCATACCACATGGTTAAACTCTTAGACTATCGATACCGACAGAATAAGAACAAGTCTTTGATATTAATTACTAGTCTGCAGCTAGGAATTCGGTATCATTGAACGCGAAGACCGACAACCGCTGAAACAGCTATTCTATAACAACATGAATGAATGTTACTCTGAACTATCCATTCTAACCACAACACAGAGAGAGAGAGAGAGAGGGCGGACAGACTCTCCAACAGAAACAAACTTTTCAACAGAGATCCCGACGACACATTGAGCGTAAATATATATATTGATTGCAATTGTTCCCGAATGAGTGAGCGTTCATGTGCAAAGGATTAGCATTTCAATTGTTATAATATTCACCTCTGTAGTGTCTCCTCAGATGACCCCCCACTCCCCTTTTGTCTAACAAGCCGCCATACCGGTTTAGCCCACTAGGGCACATTCTCCTATCATTTCCTTGTAAACATATCTACTGTTTGTTATGCATTTCTGTGAATTACTTAGTTAGTAAATAAATGATTTAAGACAATTGATGTATGGAAGACTCATAGTGAAGACTGGGTTCATGCAGATAACCAACAATTTACAACGTTTGGAATGAGACTAATGTGAGGTAAATAATAATTCATTAATTCGAAGACTAATTGATCAGATATTAAAATATCTGAAAGTTATATTAGGAAAATTATAACTTTGTAATCTGAATATTTTCCTTGGTGCCCCGACTTCCTAGTTAATTACAGTTACATGATTAATCAGTTTAATCGCGTAATTATAATTACAGAGAGTTATTTGATAAATAGGTCTTCAGTTTTAATGATGCCAAAGACACAACACCAGGGCTCTGACACTAATCTCTCTGTGTGAGATACAAGACAGAGCAACTTATGGACAGATACATTATCTTCAGGGAAAAAAAGTGTTGAAAAAGCTCTACGCTGTAAAATAACCCCAAACCCCTCCCTTGCTTGGTATTAACAGGCAAAGCCAGGTCATGAGAAGCTCGCTTCATGTGCCTGACATGTTTCAAGACTGGCTTGACTCGGGGCTGTCTAAATGTTACATACAGTACCTCCCACTCCAGTCCATAAACAGTGGGATTCCCCTTTCTAATGTAATTCAAGGGCCTATCATTACATCGTCAGGCATACCCATGACCTGTCGTTGACCCTTTAGAGGTCAAGCTGTGTGCGTCCCTAATTCTCCACACTTTTCTCAAATTGTGCACTTGCACACACCCCCCACGGAAAAGTGTGGAGAATCGGGACTAAGGCACAGTCATAGATGGGAGATGGTGTCGCAAGCTGTCAGCTATTTTAAAGTGCTGTAAACACAAGGCCGTAAATGTATAGAAACAGTTCAAAACGTAAAGCATGTCAAAAGTGAGAAAAAGAAGAAACCTGCACACTGCTCTTGCTAGTATCACTGCTCTTTATTAAGCTGACGAAAGCCTTGAGGCTTCCATCAGAACACTACATTGTGTTGCCTGACATCTAGATGACATTCTGGCAGGTTAGTCCATCAGCCCACTACATTGTGTTGCCTGACATCTAGATGACCTTCTGGCAGGTTAGTCCATCAACCCCCTACATTGTGTTGCCTGACATCTAGATGACCTTCTGGCAGGTTAGTCCATCAACCCACTACATTGTGTTGCCTGACATCTAGATGACCTTCTGGCAGGTTAGTCCATCAGAACACTACATTGTGTTGCCTGACATCTAGTGAGCATCACTGATACTACAACATAAACACAGTACAACACATCATCAAATAGAGATACATGGGGTAAAATGGAATGAATATTATATTTTTATAGCAGTATTGATATAAGGAAGAGATGCCATACCTCATCTAGTAAATTGTGTAGCTATAATTTACATGCATAGGTTCCTACTGGGAACTAGGCTAGTGTTGAAATGGAATGGGGGCGTCACAGGGAACTATGAAGGAAGATAGTGAAGCTCAATAGACACTTATGCGACACTGGAGGGAAATCAGCATAATAAGCTTGGTTTTAGCCTGTGTTTTAGTCTTTTTGTGCCATCATGCCACTCCTCGCAGTTGCCACTCTGTCACCGAAAATGTCATACTTGTCGTTGAATATGTCGTATGGGAGATAGAAGGACCAAGGCGCAGCGGGATTGTGGACACTCATGTTTATTACTGATTAAAAAAAACATGTAAGGTATCCACTTGAGAAAAAACAAAACAACAAACAATACTCACAACAGCAACAGTGTTGCAGGCTCAAACAAACGCAGTGCACACAACAATTCCCCACCACCCCAAAGACAAACACACACACCTATATAGGACTTCCAATCAAAGGCAACTATACACACCTGCCTTCAATTGGAAGTCCCAATCATCCACCCAACATTTAACAAACACAAACCCCCTGCCACATCCTGACCTAGACAAAGCAATACGCCCTCTGCTGGTCAGGACGTGACACACTCATTGTCATGCATGAAAGAATAGAATAGGCAATAGCCCACACAGGTCTGGGACCAGGCTAGCCTGGCTTGCCAAGCCTAGCATTCAATTACTTTGTTTTGAAAGTTGGGTTTTTAATTAAATTTCGAATAATATATGCCATTTAGCAGACGCAATAATCCAAAGTGACTTACAGTATGCATTCATTTTTTATATATGATTGGTTCCGGGAATCGAACCACCATGCTCTTCCAACTGAGCCACAGAGGACCACATTTAAAAAAATGTAATACTTGAAAATGCTTGTCTTTTCTTACTAGCACAGACTTTGCTGATAGATGCTTTATCGAGAAAAGTTTTACTTGCAATGACTTTGATGTGTGGTTGTCTTACCTGCCTTGAATGCACTGACTAAAGTTGCTCTGGATAAGAGTGTCTGCTAACTTACCAAAATGCTAATGTATTTTATATTGAACATTTTCACAGTGTCAAAATGTGGATAATACATTACATTTATTATAGCGGAACACTCTAACGCTGCGTTTATAACCAATTGGGAAGGTGGTATTTACCACATACGACTGGGGAAACTCTATACTGAACAAAAATATAAACCCATGTTTCATGAGCTGAAATAAAAGATCCCAGAATTTTTTTGGCACAAATTTGGTTACATCCCTGTTAGTGAACATTTCTCCTCCTGACAGGTGTGACATATTAAGAAGCTGATTAAACAGCATGATCATTACACAGGCACACCTTGTGCTGGGGACAATACAATGCAACACAATGCCACAGATGTCTCAAGTTTTGAGGGAGCGTGCAATCGGCATGCTGACTGCAGGAATGTCCAACAGAGCTGTTGCCAGAGAATTGAATGCTCATTTTTCTAAAAACGTATTTTGATTGTCTGGGCCTGGCTCCCCATGGCTGCACCCCTGCCCAGTCATGTGAAATCCATAGATTAGTGCCTAATTTGTTTATTTAAATGGACTGATATCCTTATATGAACTGTAACTCAGTAAAATTATTGAAATTGTTGCATTTATATTTTTGTTCAGTACACTTGAACGCCCCTCGAACTGGTAATTTGTGAAAACTCCTATATCATCCCTGAGCGCCAACTTCTCCCACATGCTGATCTTTGACATCACCAGCATTTTCAGCAGTTTAATGCAACAACAAAAAATATTATTTATAAAAAGCAATCTATTAATATGGTTTTTGAACATTATATTTTGTTTGCGAGCATGATAGCTGTACTTTTAGTTTATGGTTGACGCAGCTTGTTTGACATTACACAATCGGCGTTTCTCAACAAGTTAAAATCACGTGAATGCATCCAACTAGTATTTACTATCGAGAGCATCCTGACTGGTTGCATCACTGCCTGGTATGGCAACTGCTCAGCCTCCGACTGCAAGGGACTACAGAGGGTAGTGCGTACGGCCCAGTACATCATTGGGGCCAAGCTTCCTGCCATCCAGGACCTCTATACCAGGCGGTGTCAGAGGAAGGCCCTAAAAATTGTCAAAGACTCCAGCCACCTTAGTCATAGACTGTTCTCTCTGCTCCCGCATGGCAAGCGGTACCAGAGCGCCAAGTCTTGGTCCAAGAGGCTGCTAAACAGCTTCTACCCCCAAGCCATAAGACTCCTGAACATCTAATCAAATGGCTACCCAGACTATTTGCATTGCCCCCCCCCCTTTACACTGCTGCTACTCTCTGTTATTATCTATGCATAGTCACTTTAATAACTCTACCTACATGTACATAGTACCTCAATTACTTTAACTAACCGGTGCCCACTGTATATAGCCTCGCTATTGTTATTTTGCTGCTGCTCTTTAATTATTTGTCAATTTTATTTCTTATTCTTTTTTTTCTGTATATTTTTCTGTAATTATTATTATTTTTAACTGCATTGTTGGTTAGGGCTTGTAAGTAAGCATCTCACTGTAAGGTCTACACCTGTTGTATTCGGCGCATGTGACAAATATAATTTTATTTGATATTACTCAACAAGAAATAACCACTTTCCCCGCTTGGTTATGAACACAGCACTATATCAACTGTCGATACTTGATAATGGCGCCAATGAGAACAAAGAGGGGGCGTATCCTAAGTTTAAAAGTGAGGTATTAATCATCTCATTGGTTGACCTGTATTAAATGACCACGCAATCCTGACCAATTACAACTACCACCAAGCCATATTATGTAAATTAGGGCGGTCCCTGTTGAATGGCGCAATAGCTGGCCCAATAGCATGATTAAAAACAGAAAAACGTAATATTCATGTAGAAGAAGGCGTGTCTTAGAAAGGGGGTTGGGTGCGAGGTAACATGGTGGTTTGGTTATCGCCTATCAGCCATAGACAGAAGAAGGTTGGAGTGACTGAGCGCTTGAGTGGTCGGCTTTTTATTTTCATTTTTCCTTTGATTTTGTGCTTTCGTTTGTCTTCAAAATGGAGATGGAGAAGAGGATCAGTTTGGAGTTGAGGAACAAGACCCCGGCCGAGGTATAGTATTGTCTTTATTTATTTATTTCCTAATGCATTTTGTGAAGGAAGACGACTCAACCATGGTGGATGCGAAATGACGATGCTCGATACTCTTTAGCTTGCTAACTTATATTATACAACTGGTGTGCCAACAAAATATCTGATAATAAATCACATATGGGTGGTTAGCACAAAGAGGATGCGATGGAAATCGATTCGGACTAAAATAGGATCAGAACCTTGAAGGTGGCGCGACTTGCTCTGACTGAGTTAGCGCTACCAAGGACATCAGCTAGCTAGCTACATGTAGCTAGCGCCAATGCTGGCTAGCTAGACTCCTAACCGGTAACGTTAGTTAGTTCATGGAGTTCAAGTTTTCCCAACCCAAATAATGGCGACGTTAAGAATTAGCAAACACTATTGGTAGCCTACATGGACTTTAGTAGCCTAGCTAGTTAGCCAGCAATGCCCTATAATAAATTATCCTTGGATTTGCTAGCGTAGAGCCGACCAGCTCCACGAGTTGTTTTGAAGAACACAATGGAGTTGTTTGCGGATACTGAATAGAAGTGGCTTGTGTGAAAGTAGTGTTTATTTGGTATTTTAAACAGCGTGCTAACTGAATTTGCCTAATCCGCAAATACAAGGTTATCAATCACATGGGTAGTTACAATATGTACCTATCTTTGGAATGCATTTCATGCAACCTATGCGCCCGCGTGGCGTTTTGCAAGGTAAAGTTGTGCAGAATGCCGCCCATCGTTGTGCGGATAATTACTTTGTAGCCTTGCGTTCTTTAACACTTCATCGTGCATCAAATGTTGCATCGGTTGATACGAAGTTGAAGTTCTATGAAAGTGTTGGCCAATTGCTATAGGCTGGGCCGTTGACTTTGTAAGGGTAATGAATCGCACATGATCAATTTAAACCTCACCAAGATATGTTACTTTATGGCTAGCTAACTACGTCCGCTAGTAGCTAGTGTTACTTTGTAACGTTAGTTAGCTATAGTTCCCGCGACAGTAACAATGAATGACGTCTCTGGCTGGGGATAGTGACCGCGCGCATTCTATGATCATGAGCTAACTTTAGTATGATGAGGGGGAGTTGCAGGCAGGAAGGATGTTGACATTCTCTAGCGTAGTTCAAAACGAATACTAGTATGCTACGTCATTTATTCATATTCTCTATTTCTTGCACAATATAGCAACAAGTTCATAAAAACAAACTCAATGATTCTGTTCCACAGGTGGCTGAGCTGGTGGTGGACAACTGTCGGTCCAGTGATGGAGAGGTGGAAGGGCTGTCAGATGACTACAAGGAGCTGGAGTTCCTCAGCATGGTCAACGTGGGGCTCACCTCCCTGGCTAAGCTGCCCTCCCTGCCAAAACTGCTCAAGGTGAGCATCCTCTTCTGTCCAAGATCTTATTTTGCCACTGGTCATGGAGATGTTAAGATGGTTCACCCACATAAAAATAAAATAATACAAGTAACATGTATTAATCTGTCTAGCCACATACTATAGTAGTCAAGTGGACGACGCATAAGATATTAAGCAATTATTAGAAGTATTTTTTCAGATGAATCAATATCTGTCCTCTTCAGCTGGAGATCAGTGACAACATGATCGTTGGAGGCCTGGACCAGCTGTCTGAGAAGTGTCCCAACCTGACGTATCTCAACCTGAGCGGCAACAAGATCAAGGAGCTCAGCACTGTGAAGCCTCTGGTAAGGGAACCCCCAACAAAGTACATTCCACTTACTGGATTCCAATCACAATCATTATTACAGAATCTTAACAGCAACATTGTGATTGCAGAAAAACCTGAAGAACCTGAAGAGTCTGGACCTGTACAGCTGTGAGATCACCACTCTGGAGGACTACAGGGAGAGTGTCTTTGAGCTGCTGCCCCAGGTCACCTTCCTGGACGGCTATGACCACGAAGACAACGAGGTGCCAGACTCAGAGGCTGACGATGGTGAGCAACGACGGGGCTGGGAGGGGACGTGTGCCCTTGTCCTAGAGCATTACAGAGAATTAACCCAATGTTGTCCTCCCCACAGATGACAACGAGGGGCTAGACTCAGAGGCTGATGATGGTGAGCAACAGGGCTGGGAGGATAAACTTAAGACATGTGCCTTCGTCCTAGACCATTACAAAGAATTAACCCAATGTTGTCCTCCCCACAGATGACGAGCACACAGCCGGCCCCACCAGAGATGGGGACGATGACGAGGATGATGAGGGTTCCGAGGGCGAAGAGGTGGGACTGTCCTACCTGATGAAGGATGGCATTCAGGTAATCATTCATCAAACCCATGTGCAGCGAACATTCTGTCTCTTAGAGGATACACACCAGACGTCAATTTACATTTATTTCCTGATTCTACACATTGACAAAAGGCTAGTGATTACCACCCTTGGTGGTGTTGACAGAAAGCAGATGTTTCAGATTGTCGGGGATGGAGTATTTTCAACCTATGTTCCGTTTCCCCATAAAATAAAGTAGGGACTCCGCTCAGGCATCTTTCTCCACCTGCTACGTTAGGTTAGGGGATTACTGCAGCCACCTGCTACGTTAGGTTAGGGGATTACTGCAGCCACCTGCTACGTTAGGTTAGGGGATTACTGCAGCCACCTGCTACGTTAGGTTAGGGGATTACTGCAGCCACCTGCTACGTTAGGTTAGGGGATTACTGCAGCCACCTGCTACATTAGGTTAGGGGATTACTGCAGCCACCTGCTACATTAGGTTAGGGGATTACTGCAGCCACCTGCTACGTTAGGTTAGGGGATTACTGCAGCCACCTGCTACATTAGGTTAGGGGATTACTGCAGCCACCTGCTACGTTAGGTTAGGGGATTACTGCAGCCACCTGCTACATTAGGTTAGGGGATTACTGCAGCCACCTGCTGCTTTCTAGCTGTTCATGTTGATTGAAATGTTCTGGCCCTAGGATGAGGAAGATGATGATGACTATGTTGAAGAGGAGGAGGAAGAGGATGGAGTAGGAGTCCAGGGAGAGAAACGGAAGAGGGATGCAGAGGACGAGGGAGATGACAGCGATGGAGATGACGACTAGCCCCTCCTGTAACAGCATGGGATCACAACTAGGCTAGAACAACAGGAACAGGAAATCGTTTGTGAATAATTTTTTTTGTATACCATAGATATTACTGTATAATCTAAGTGTTTTAATTTGTTTTGTACATGTTCCATACAAAAAGGAAAGCGGTTTAGAATTATAAAATGGAATGTGGTTTTCTAACATGACAGATGTGGGGAGGGGCTATAGCGTTCAGACAAGGTGATGTTTGAGAAGTTGTAGTGGCCCATTTCAACTCCATCTGGTTGTGATTGTCTCCTATGCCATGTTCTCCCAAGACTTTAGTTGTCAAGCGAAAAGCTCCATGTTCTGTCTGGTTGGCTCATAGTAAGGTTTATATGGGAGGAGCTATAGGAGGACAGGCTCATTGTTATGGCTAGACTGGAATCAATGGAACGGTGTATATATATTTTTTTATTCAACATTTATTTAACTAGGCAAGTCGGTTAAGAACAAATTCTTATTTACAATGACGGCCAAACCCTAACCCGGACAACGCTGGGCCAATTGTGCGCCACCCTATGGGACTCCCAATCATAGCCGGTTGTGATACAGCCTGGAATTGAACCAGGGTCTGTAGTTATGCCTCTAGCACTGAGATGCAGTGCCTTAGACTGCTGTGCCACTCGGGTATCAACCACATCAAACATATGGAAACCACACGTTTGACTCGGTTCCATTCCAGCCATTACAATCCTCCTGTAGCTACTCCCACCAGCCTCCACTGGTTTATATGTAGACACGTGGCCAACGAGCAATGTTTAACAGTGACCCGGGCAGAAAGGAACCTTAGCGAGTCGTTAGCCCCTCCTATCTGTTCACCTACACTATATGTACCCTACCTGCGCTGTATTGTAGGGGTTGCTGACTGTTTCCTAAGTACTTTGTTTAGGCCCTGGGATTTGATACCTTTAAAGTTTGTCCGGTCGCAGTGTCATCAATTCACTTTTAATTCCACAATCAAACAGCCGACTTGTAAGTTTTCTTTTTTTAATGTATTGTGCTAGGGCTGCAGATGACTCTGGGCGATGTAGTTTTCAGGTCTCTGGGTAATGTAGTTTTCAGGTCTCTTACTATAGCTCTGATCGTCATCAAGGAAGCCCTAGAGGTGTGTTTTTAAAGAGCTAATTCGTGTTCAGGCTACACTGAGTTAATTCTGGACCAGTTTAGTGGCATTCTAAAGCTCAGGTGGACCCAATCTCTGAGAAGGACCTGGTGATAAACAGGTACACAGTTAATGGTCTCATCTGTCCTGAATCCAACTTGGTACCCTGGACTTCTGTCATATCCCAATGGAGAAAAAAAACAAACTTTTATGCCTCCTTTTTGTTTCTGTTTGGAGTTTTAGGGTTTTACTGTGCAAGAATTTTAAACTTGTATGACTATGTAAATAGACCTTTTATCTTTTCTGTGTAGTATTTGCTTTTCTTTTTTTGTAAACATGCAATATCTCTGTCCTTTATTTTTAATAAACACAAAGCACGTGTCAGGATGTAAAGCTTCAGACCCCGACGCTCAACATTGTTATTTTTTTGTCTTTTTTGCCTCAGCTGTTGAAAGTCATGTTTTGGAATTTATGTTAATTAATCTTCTGAAGTGTTTTTAAATAAATTCTGTTAATTCTTGTTATAACTTTTTTCAATCAAGTTATTTAATGGGCATAGTACTAACTTTGACCCTCCAGATGAATAACACTGTTTCTGGTCACAGGTCAGTTTTATTCTGATATCTAATGGATGTGTAACCCATCAGTAGGTCTGAACTCTGAAGAGAGGCCAGTTGAAGACATGAACCAGGTGGTGGTGCTATAGCCCGTATTTTAACTTTGAAAGCCCAGAAACCTCAATCCTGGCAACATTCAGCTCTGACACTTCATTATGTTCTGCATTGGATTTGGGTGCTGAATGAAACCTAAAAGCCCCAAATACTTAACAACGTAGCTAGCTGTAATTTTAATCAGGTCTTTTTTTGTTGAATTAAGTTTTAGATTTCAAGCGGCAATTGGCATTTGAAGCTAACAATGCACTCCCCTTGTTTTGGTCAAAAGCTGAGGGATGGGGCTGGAGAAATGTCACCACTCAAATTCATACAAAGCTAAGGATCATCCATAATATCTAAATGAGAGTTTTAGCTGTGTTTTGAGGCTATATAGTTTGTTAATCAACATTGTAAAACAAGCTATTTTGGGTTCTGATGGGGTACAACAGTTGAACTAAGCTCATCAGTCAAGTTATATTTAAGCAATAAGGCCAGAGTTATGGTTTATGGCCAATATACCACTAAGGGCTGTCCTTATGCGTGACGCAATGTGGAGGTGCCTTATTGCTATTATAAACTGGTTACCAACGTAATTAGAGCTGTAAAAAAAAGTACATTCCAAAATACTGGAAGATTGTTCAATTGTTTTCATGTTGCACAGCACAGACGTGTTTGTTTTGATAAAATCAGATTTTGTGTTTTAGACAATCATATGGGGGGGTCAAACGACATTAGGAGGGCTAGCTCGGAACTGCCTAAACTGGATTTTAAAGAACTCATTTCAACTCTGAAAGACTTCAAAAAGCAGGTGATTTTTTCAGGCCCAGTGCCATCGCTGGGCTGCGGTAGCAAAAGATTCAGCAGGCTACTGGCATTACAGTATAAAAGCTTTGTTGGCATAACTTTTATAGACAACTTTTGGAAACAAGGTGCTCTACAGGAATGATAGAGCCCATCCAAGTCATCTTGGTGCCTGGGCCCTTTCCTCGCATTTCAAAGCCGCGTTGAGACAATGACTTATCAGGGACCCAAGCTACTATTGTGTTGCTGAGTTGTAGTGCTGCTGCAAATGTACATTTTCCCAGGGGTGTTGGCAGTCACAATGTAAGTAACCAAATTTATGTTACTCTAAATGCTTCTGTCAATCCGACAGCTATTGTCAGCAGTAATCATGTGCCTGTGAGTTATACTGTTAGCACTGAGATGTTTTGCCATAGCAAGAATCCCACTAAACAGTGAACCCTATCAGTTCTAATATAAATATCGCTGTCATGTCTTCCTCTGATAAGAATCCCAGTAAAGCAATACAAACAATCAAGATTCCCAGAAAAGCTAAAAAAAATGGCCCACATTAACATACACTGCTCCAAAAAATAAAGGGAACACTAAAATAACACATCCTAGATCTGAATGAATGAAATAATCTTATTAAATACTTTTTTCTTTACATAGTTGAATGTGCTGACAACAAAATCACACAAAAATAATCAATGGAAATCCAATTTATCAACCCATGGAGGTCTGGATTTGGAGCCACAATCAAAATTAAAGTGGAAAACCACACTACAGGCTGATCCAACTTTGATGTAATGTCCTTAAAACAAGTCAAAATGAGGCTCAGTAGTGTGTGTGACCTCCACGTGCCTGTATGACCTCCCTACAATGCCTGGGCATGCTCCTGATGAGGTGGCGGATGGTCTCCTGAGGGATCTCCTTCCAGACCTGGACTAAAGCATCCGCCAACTCCTGGACAGTCTGTGGTGCAACGTGGCGTTGGTGGATGGAGCGAGACATGATGTCCCAGATGTGCTCAATTGGATTCAGGTCTGGGGAACAGGCGGGCCAGTCCATAGCATCAATGCCTTCCTCTTGCAGGAACTGCTGACACACTCCAGCCACATGAGGTCTAGCATTGTCTTGCATTAGGAGGAACCCAGGGCCAACCGCACCAGCATATGGTCTCACAAGGGGTCTGAGGATCTCATCTCGGTACCTAATGGCAGTCAGGCTACCTCTGGCGAGCACATGGAGGGCTGTGCGGCCCCCCAAAGAAATGCCACCCCACACCATGACTGACCCACCGCCAAACCGGTCATGCTGGAGGATGTTGCAGGCAGCAGAACGTTCTCCACGGCGTCTCCAGACTCTGTCACGTCTGTCACATGTGCTCAGTGTGAACCTGCTTTCAACTGTGAAGAGCACAGGGCGCCAGTGGCGAATTTGCCAATCTTGGTGTTCTCTGGCAAATGCCAAACGTCCTGCACGGTGTTGGGCTGTAAGCACAACCCCCACCTGTGGACGTCGGGCCCTCATACCACCCTCATGGAGTCTGTTTCTGACCGTTTGAGCAGACACATGCACATTTGTGGCCTGCTGGAGGTCATTTTGCAGGGCTCTGGCAGTGCTCCTCCTGCTCCTCCTTGCACAAAGGGGGAGGTAGCGGTCCTGCTGCTGGGTTGTTGCCCTCCTACGGCCTCCACATCTCCTGATGTACTGGCCTGTCTCCTGGTAGCGCCTCCATGCTCTGGACACTACGCTGACAGACACAGCAAACCTTCTTGCCACAGCTCGCATTGATGTGCCATCCTGGATGAGCTGCACTACCTGAGCCACTTGTGTGGGTTGTAGACTCCGTCTCATGCTACCACTAGAGTGAAAGCACCGCCAGCATTCAAAAGTGACCAAAACATCAGCCAGGAAGCATAGGAACTGAGAAGTGGTCTGTGGTCACCACCTGCAGATCCACTCCTTTATTGGGGGTGTCTTGCTAATTGCCTATAATTTCCACCTATTTTCTATTCCATTTGCACAACAGCATGTGAAATGTATTGTCAATCAGTGTTGATTCCTAAGTGGACAGTTTGATTTCACAGAAGTGTGATTGACTTGGAGTTACATTGTGTTGTTTAAGTGTTCCCTTTATTTTTTTGAGCAGTGTATGTATCCTAAGAAACAAGGTTAATGAAATCAACTTGCTAACAACAGAAAGCATTCATATGCTGGCTATATCTGAAACTCACTTAGATAATTCCTTTGGTGATACAGTGGTAGCAATATATGGCTATAACATCTACAGAAGAGACAGGAACGTCAAGAGGGGTATTGCTATTGATATTCAGAGTCATATTCCTATAAAGCCTAGAGAGGATCTCATGTCAAATGCTGTTGAAGTAATATGGCTACAGGTTCACCTGTACCTCAAAGTTACCGCTGATGCAAAGTATAAGTTCATTAGAGTTACCAACCTCAGAAATTGCAGCCCAAATAAATGATTCATGGAGTTCAAGTAACAGGCACATCTCAACATCAACTGTTCAGAGGAGACTGCGTGAATCAGGCCTTCATGGTTGAATTGCTGCAAAGAATTCAGACCGGTGGAAATCTGTCCTTTGGTCCGATGAGTCTAAATTTGAGATTTTTGGTTCCAACCGCCATGTCTTTGTGAGACGAAGAGTAGGTGAATGGATGATCTCCGCATGTGGGGTGCCCACCGTGAATCATGGAGGAGGAGGTGTCGTGGTGTGGGGGTGCTTTGCTGGTGACACTGTCTGTGATTTATTTATATTTAGAGTTCAAGGCACACTTAACCAGCATGGCTACTACAGCATTCTTCAGCGATACGCCATCCCTTCTGGTTTGCAGTTAGTGGGACTATCATTTGTTTTTCAACAGGACAATGACCCAACACACCTCAAGGCTGTGTAAGGGCTATTTGACCAATATGGAGAGTGATGGAGTGCTGCATCAGATGACCTGGCCTCCACAATCACCCGACCTCAACCCAATTGAGACGGTTTGAGATGAGTTGGACTGCAGAGTGAAGGAAAAGCAGCCAACAAGTGCTCAGCATATGTGGGAACTCCTTCGAGACTGTTGGAAAATGCTACTTTGAAGAATCTAAAATACTTTTTTGCTTACTACATGATTCCATATGTGTTATTTCATAGTTTTGATGTCTTCACTATTATTCTACAATGTAGAAAATAGTAAAAATTAAGAAAAACTCTTGAATGAGTAGGTGTGTCCAATCTTTTGACTGGTACTATATAAAATATAATAATATTATATACACTGAGTATACAAAACATTACGAACACCTGCTCTTCCAGAAAATAGACTGACCAGGTGAATCCAGGTGAAAGCTTTTATCTCTTATTGATGCAACTTGTTACATCCAATTCAGTGTAGATGAAGGGGATGAGACAGGTTAAGAATCATTTTTAATTCTTGAGACAATTGAGACATGGATTGTATATGTGTGCCATTCAGAGGATGAAGGGGCAAGACGAAAGATTGAAGTGCCTTTGAACCGGGTATGGTAGTAGGTGTCAGGCGCACCGGTTTGTGTGAAGAACTGCAACGCTGCTGGGTTTTTCACGCTCAACAGTTTCCCGTGTGTACTTAGAATGAACCACCACCCAAAGGACTAACAGCCAACTTTACACAACTGTGGGAAGCATTGGAGTCAACATAGGCCAGCATCCTTGTGGAACGCTTTTTGAGACCTTGTAGAGTCCATGCCCCAAAGAATTGAGGCTGTTCTGAGGGCAAAAGGGGGAGGGGTGCAACTCAATATCAGGAAGGTGTTCTTTATCTTTTGTACGCTCAGTGTATATCAGAATATGTCACCCCAACACTTTTTGAAAGCGGAGTTTATAGTAGTATAGTTGAAAACTTTAAACTATGTATTTTATTTGTTGTGTTGTTTCCTGTTTGGACACCAGGAAGAGTACCCACTGCCTCTAAATACTAAATCAACAGGATTTCGTTAGTTAAAAGCATATGACTGTTTAGCCCTGTTTGTGTAATGCTGTGTAGCTATCTGCTATCATCATCCCTGGCCCCTCCATAGTCTGATAATAGTGGTGTTCTGTGATCCGTCTCAACATCTGTTAATACTGTACATCCACCCCAGTACAACAAAAGCTAGGTCATGGGGCCTAATACCCAGGCCAGAGGGATCAAAGCCCAGTGTATTGAGGTGAACTGTGGCTGGCAGTGACAGACAGAGTAGCTTAGCGATCTGAGTAGGGCACCACACTAAAAGGTGGCATGTCCCACCACGGCTGGCTCACCCCGGGAAGCACCGCTCATCAGCAAGAAGAGAGATTTCCCCCTCTCATCCCCTCCCTCCTCACCAACCAGCCACCGCCTCCACACTCACCAGCCACCTCTGCCTGCCCTGCGCCAAATCACATACCATCCGTCTCTTCCTCTCCCTGCTCATCGGAGGGATTCAGCCGGCCCAGCGCCCAATCCTGCCGGGGATCATAACTCATCGCGCTTTTGAACGCATTCCAGAGTCACAAAAGCGGCTGTCAAGTCTGCGTGTAACATCTGCTAGGCTATCCCTCCCTCCCCCCCTCCCTCCCTCCCTCCTCCATCACCACCACCTCCCTACCCTCTGTCTCCCTAGCCGTCAGATACACTGCATCATCAGTGGACTGGACAGAGGAAGGCATTGTAACAGCAGAGAGAAGCAGACTCCACAAGGTGACCCAGGGTGACCTCCAGGATGACTCCCCCCATGGCATGGCCAATGTCAGGGTCAGTCAGTACCCCTCACCACCCCTGTCCCTGAGCCTCCATGTTCCCTGCCTGGGGCCATGCAGGGGAGGGCAGATCACCAGGGCACAAGTGCCCCCATTTAGGGCTCCACTGGGGCACTTCCAAGGGCAATAGAGGCCACTTCATTCAGTGGAGGCATCCAGGGGGAACATTACTCAGTGATATGATGAATGATGCTCTGTGGACTGTTTGAGAGAGCTGTTTGAAGTTGATACTGTGTGATGATCACACTCAATCAGAATGTTATCACAATACACAACAATTGATAGATTTTATATATCAGAATATATCAGAATATGTCACCCCAACACCGTATGAAAGGGGAGTTTATAGTAGTATAGTTAAAAACAAGAGGAAATTGGTTTCACAGAAGAATAATCCATAAAACACAACACATTACACTAGCAGAAAGACAATTACATTTACATTTACATTTAAGTCATACTTACAAATTGGTGCATTCACCTTAAGATATCCAGTGGAACAACCACTTTACAATAGTGCATCTAAATCTTTCGGGGGGGGGGGGGGGGGGTAGAAGGATTACTTTATCCTATCCCAGGTATTCCTTAAAGAGGTGGGGTTTCAGGTGTCTCCGGAAGGTGGATTGTGTCTTTGAGAAATGCTTACTGACAACAACATTACCACACTGCGATACTACTGTTTGAAAGCTGATGAGGGTTAGGGCTGCCTGTCTGCTGTTGAATAATTCACAGCCACACACAATAGCACAGACATTAGATCTGTCATTGCTGTCCAGTTTGGGAGGAAGCACCACTTAACATTGTCTGGCAAGAGAGGGAGAGAGAGAGAGAGACAGAAACAGAGAGGGAGAGAGAGAGAGAGAGAGAGACACAGAAACATAAACAGAGAGGGAGAGAGAGAGAGAGACACAGAAACATAAACAGAGAGAGAGAGAGAGACAGAAACAGAAACAGAGAGAGAGAGAGAGAGAAAGAGAGAGAGAGACACAGAAACAGAAACAGAGAGAGAGAGAGAGACAGAAAGAGAGACAGAAACAGAGAGAGAGAGAGGGGGGGAGAGTGAGAGAGAGAGAAGAGAGACAGAGAGAGAAACAGAGAAAGAGAAATTGAGAGAGAGAAACAGAGCGAGAGACAGAGAGAGAGAGAGAGAGGGGGGGAGAGTGAGAGAGAGAGAAGAGAGACAGAGAGAGAAACAGAGAAAGAGAAATTGAGAGAGAGAAACAGAGCGAGAGACAGAGAGAGAGAGAGAGGGAGGGAGGAAGGAGAGAGAAAGAGATAGACAGAGTGAGAAACAGAGGGAGAGAGGAGAGAGAAAGAGAAAGAAACAGAGAGAGTGAGAGAGAGACAGAGAGAGAAAGAGATAGATAAGGAGAGAGAGAGAGAGATTGTATAGAGCATGGCCCTGTCAGGTGGCTGATGGACTCTTTCATCAGTCAGCATCTCTGATCATATGGAGGTATTGTCCACTGCAGTTACATAACTCTGTCATCATGCATTCTATAGCTATCCCAGGCCCCATAAATCCCCTCTGGCCTGGAATCACACACAGACACATACCATATACACTTAGGCCATACCATACGCATATATACAACTGCATGTCAACACACATTCCCATAAATCCACATGCTGCTGTACATGGTGGAGTTGATTTCACATAACTTCTGCTATCACTATACGTACACACTGTTATATTGATCATCAATTTATTATTGATGTTTGTTTTTTGGTCCTCAGCTACTTCCCTCATTGCAACACAAGTACAAACACGCATTTATGCACACACACACACACACACACACACACACACACACACACACACACACACACACACACACACACACACACACACACACACACACACACACACACACACACACACACACACACACACACACACACACACACCCTGCGCATTAACCTTCCCCTCCTTCCTCACTGTGTCTGTAAGCCAGCAAATCACAGTGCTCGGGCTGCTCCTTGCCTTATATGGACAATCAGCTTCTAGGGGGAAGGGTTTCCCTGAGCCGCTGCAGTTACACTGGGCTTTTTGTCTGCCTGCCTACCTTCCATATGCACACATGGCTAAGCATGGTTAACTTATGCATCAATTATGTATGGTTGTCAATGGGGGAATTGTGATTTATTTTCTTAACAAATCGTTCTTCGTTTCCACACACAGAAGCAAGCCAGTGTACACGTACAGGAGGCCTCACTGGAGCTTCGGCTGTCTTTGAAGACTCTGACAGTCTGCTGACACAGCAAAGAAGGGAATCTCCCAAAAGGAGTGTATCAGCAGAACGCATCCCTGGAATTACACACACACACACACACACACACACACACACACACACACACACACACACACACACACACACACACACACACACACACACACACACACACACACACACACACACACACACACACACACATTCAAACACACACACACACACACACACACACACACACACACACACACACACACACACTGCCTGTGTTCTCCCGCTCTATTCCTCACAGCCCACTGCTCCTACCATCCTGAATCCCCTAGAGAGCTCAGAGACTGTGTCCCATCCCCAGAGAGGAGCAGAGTCAGACGGGTACAAAGGCCAAGCAGCTGGAGGGTGTCTCCTCTCCCCTCCTTTCCCCTCTACTCCTCTCCCTTCCTCTCCTCACCCATTTCTCCTCCTCTCCTCCTTTCTCCTCCTCCTCTCATGTCCTCTCCCTTCCTCTCCTTCCCTCTTCTCTCCTCTCTTCTCCCCCTGGACCCCTGAACACAATCTCACCCCATCACACCCAAATCTCCATGGTGATCAAAGCTAAAATAAATCCCCACTGAACACAACAGAGCACATTCACAAAATACATGATCTTCTGATGGGGTGAGGGAAGTTGCAAATAGTTAAAGGCAAAATCAGATGTAAGCAAAGTCAAATCAAATGAGCTTGGATATAGCTAGGCAAAACAAAATGGAAAGTGAATGTAAAAAATAAATGATAGCCTACTTTAGCACCCAATGATCTCATGACTTGGGGCTCTATTCAGTCTGTATGCCTGAAGCGTTGCAGATTCCTCAATAGAAATGTAAAGGTTGTTTCAGATTGAGCCAACATATGCAACTTTTACCGTGAATGCGGTCTCCACTAAAGCGAGAACATTGCCTTTAAATTTGAATCACGGTGTAAAGCAGAAATTCCGCAATGCAGATTGAATAGAGCCCCTGGTCTCTTTACATGATGCAGACTTGTATGAATGACAAGCTCAGGAATATTGGCCAGTAGCATATTGTCCTGCAATAAGGTTAGAGCACAACATTCTTTGCAGGTGTCATGGCATTTGAACCCTCACAAACTTTGTCAGTTGTAGTATTCCAGAGATATAGTGTCACGCTGATATAAATGATTGGGGAGACAGGCGCAGGAATGCGTAATAGTTGTTTTTATTAGGCACCAAATTACGGCGTGCCGTGTAAAGGCACGGGACGGAGACCAAACAAACAAGTAACAAAAGCACAGGGTTGAAACCCAAACAAAAGAGCGAGGAGTACCTTGAATAGATAACACTAGCGCACAATGATTATCAGACCCGTAGTCACCTGCTCAATCCACAATGGCACAGAAAGCCCAAACACACAGCACAGGTACTCACACGCACCAACGGACATTGTAACAATAATTGACAGCACCAAGGTAAACAAAAGACACATATAAACTCAGCAAAAAAAGAAGCGTCCTCTCATTGTCAACTGCGTTTATTTTCAGCAAACTTAACATGTGTAAATATTTGTATGAACATAACAAGATTCAACAACTGAGACATAAACTGAACAAGTTCCACAGACATGTGACTAACAGAAATGGAATAATGTGTCCCTGAACAAAGGGGGGTCAAAATCAAAATTTACAGTCGGTATCTGGTGTGGCCACCAGCTGCATTAAGTACTGCAGTGCATCTCCTCATGGACTGCACCAGATTTACCAGTTCTTGCTGTGAGATGTTACCCCACTCTTCCACCAAGGCTCCTGCAAGTTCCCGGACATTTCTGGGGGGAATGGCCCTAGCCCTCACCCTCCGATCTAACAGGTCCCAGACGTGCTCAATGGGATTGGGATCCGGACTCTTCGCTGGCCATGGCAGAACACTGATATTCCTGTCTTGCAGGAAATCACACACAGAACGAGCAGTATGGCTGGTGGCATTGTCATGCTGGAGGGTCATGTCAGGATGAGCCTGCAGGAAGGGTACCGCCTGAGGGAGGAGGATGTCTTCCCTGTAATGCACAGCATTGCGATTGCCTGCAATGACAGCAAGCTCAGTCCGATGATGCTGTGACACACCGCCACAGACCATAATGGACCCTCCACCTCCAAATCGATCTCGCTCCAGAGTACAGGCCTCGGTGTAACGCTCATTCCTTCGACGATAAAACCAGAATCCGACCTTCGCCCCTGGTGAGACAAAACCGCGACTTGTCAGTGAAGAGACTTTTTTGCCAGTCCTGTCTGGTCCAGTGACGGTGGGTTTGTGCCCATAGGCGACGTTGTTGCCGGTGATGTCTGGTTAGGACCTGCCTTACAACAGGCCTACAAGCCCTCAGTCCATCCTCTCTCAACTATTGCGGACAGTCTGAGCACTGATGGAGGGATTGTGCCATCTTGGTGTAACTCGGGCAGTTCTTGTTGCCATCCCGCAGGTGTCATGCCTCCTTGCAGCATGCCTAAGGCACGTTCATGCAGATGAGCAGGGACCCTGGGCATCTTTCTTTTGGTGTTTTTCAGAGTCAGTAGAAAGGCCTCTTTAGTGTCCTAAGTTTTCATAACTGTGACCTTAATTGTCTACCGTCTCTAAGCTGTTAGTGTCTTAACGACCGTTCCACAGGTGCATGTTCATTAATTGTTTATGATTCATTGAACAAGCATGGGAAACAGTGTTTAAACCCTTTACAAAGAAGATCTGTGAAGTTATTTGGATTTATTTGGAAAACAAGATCCTGAAAAAGGTATGTTTTTGTTGTTGTTGCTGAGTTTACAAATACAATCAGTGGGAATAGGGGCAAGGTGTGCGCAATGAAAGTTCCCGAGGGATCCGTGACATGTAGGCTCTCCCATGAAGCATCTCTTCACCCATAAGGCAGAACACCTTGTTGTGGTCCTTCCAATTCTGGAAGGCAAATATATGCAAATCAAAGGCAGACCCAGAGAGCAGCAGCTTTGCATGGTTTCCAAAATATGAGCTCTGTACCCAGAATGCCTGTTGGCAGGACATCTGTCTCACTCCCATCATGCAGTGTGGTAAAATGAAACAGCTTGAGTTGGACTGGAACACCAATGTGGAAACAGCATTAGAGTAGAATTTAAAAGGAGAAATGTGCAACATATGCTGCAGTATTCTTTGAGGTGGTTTAAGTCAATATGGCTACATGGCAAGGAGAGGTCTCTCTGGCAGAACATAGATGGAGTCGTATATTGGGTTTGGACACACGATGTTAGCACCAGATAAAGATTTGTTGCTATGTAATACTTTATTACATTATATAGCATGGATTGCTTAAATGTTTTGACAATTCTGACTATTCATGTTTGAGAAAACACATGAAAGACAGAGTTCTTGGAACATCAGTCACAATGAGATCACAGGCCAGTTGGATAAACCTCCAAGTTTTTCAGATTTTTTTTCACCCCAAGAAAATGTAATGTTTGAGTGGAAATGATGGAACTGAGCCAAGAGCGCTCAATTTAAGTACGTAGGCTGCTCTGAACAGAGCCATGACACCGTCTGAGACAGACAGACCAGACCGTGTGTGTGTTGCTGAGAAGAGCGTGATCGGCTCTGCCTGTTATTTCTAGACACAATCTGTGACTAACCGCACACAGCCGAGTGGAATCAGGAAGAGGCACTTGTGTTGTAGACATTCTTCATCTTCCTTTTTCTTGCTCATAGTTTATATTCACTGAACCCTAATGTTATTTGAGGGTAACACCAGCCTGGTCTCATAGACTAGACATAAAATAGTAAATGTACATTTGGGTTACTTAAATTAGTATGATGTGTTATGTTTGGTATCGTAACATAAGACAGCAAGTTACTTAAGGCAAAAACAAAAGGAGATTGGTTGGTCATGGTGGATGGTTGGGTGTATAACGTAAATATCTAGCAACCCGAAGGTTGCATATTCGAATCTCATCACAGACAACTTTAGCTAGTTAACAACTTTGCAACTACTTACTCATTTTTAGCTACTTTGCAACTACTTAGCTAACCCTTCCCCTAATGATAACCTTAACCCTTTAACGTAACTCCTACCCTAATCTTAATTCTAACCTTAAAGGGTAGTATGAATGACATCAATGTAACAACACAGTGTGGTCAAAGACTTAGTAAATTAGTTGTAGCCATGATCTGGTTACCTATACAAACATAGTTATGTTTTGGGGTTATTACATATTTATTAACTTGTTTCTGGATATCTTCTTAACTACCCACAATTAACTATTTCTCAACGTCATATGGAGGATCTACTCAGTGCTACCGAGTTTGTATGCTAGCGCGGTAGCTAGCTCAAGCTCACTAACGTTACCCACATCTCATGCTGTTCACAGACTTTGTGGCTGTTTTATCTAGTGGGAACCCGTTAGCACGGCAGGCTCTGGTGTCATCTTGCCATGGGCTCAAAATGAAAGAGAAAATCCTACATGCTGGCTCTAATTGTGTAGTACCTTGTCTGTTCTCCTTTTTGTTTTGTTAACTTTTCGGCATGTTCTCTGCGAAGTAGGCTACGGGAGTTTTGTAACTTTTTCCAACTTAGCAGAATCTATCTGCTTTAGATTTTTCTCTTGATATAGCTATTGGATGTCCCTGACTCTCCCTCGGCCTGGTGAAGCGCCAACCTCCCCCTCGCTTTGGTAGCTAACTCAGCCTGCACTCTTTTAAAAGTTTTACCATCGAATGGGCCCGAGCCATCAATCTGTAAATCTCTGCTCTCTCTTCGCTTTTAATCTGCGACTATGTTTTAGTTGTGTTGTGTTAGTTTTGTTCAAGCTGGTCTACTGTAGTTGGGCTCTAGCTTGCCGACCATAACCGTGGTGGTTGGCTAGGCTGGCTAGGCTAATAGCAAGTTGGCTAAATAGCTAACATTAGCTGACTGGCTAGCTTTCTGGCTAAGATAAGTGCATGTAGCTAATATTCTTTGATAACTGGTTAGTATCAGGTATCAAGATAAGACCCAAGTGCAGACTTTGTGAAGTAACAATGTTAATTGTAACCACAGGGGCAGGCAAACGACAGGTCAAGGCAGGCAGGGGTCGATAATCCAGAGTAGAGGCCAAGGTACAGGATGACAGGCAGGCTCAGGGTCAGGTCAGGCAGAGGTCGGTAATCCAAAGGTGGAGCAAAGATACAGGACGGCAGGTAGGCTCAGGGTCAGGGACAGGCAGAGTGGTTAGGCGGGCGGGTACAGGGTCAGGACAGACAACGGTGAAAAACCAGGAGGACGAGAAAAAGAGAGACTGGGAAAAACAGGAGTTGACAGGAAAAACGCTGATAAGCTTGACCAACAAGACGAACTGGCAACAAACAGACAGAGAACACAGGTATAAATACAAGGGGGATAATTGGGAAGATGGGCGACATGTGGAAGGGGGTGGAGACAAGCACAAGGACAGATGAAACAGATCAGGGCGTGACAGTTAGATACCATTATATATTTCCAAAACGTTGGTTTACTTTAATGTAGCTGCAAGCTAGGTGTTGAAAGCAACTGGGTGACTCATTCAATGCTAATGTAACATTTGCAGGCTGGTAGGGCTAATGTTAGCAGGTTAGTAGGGCTAACGTTAGCAGGCTAGTTGGCTAGTAACCTTGCAAGTTGATTCAGTGTAAACGTAACATTAGCACGCTGGTAGGTCTAACGTTAGCAGGCTAGTTGACTTGTAACCTTGCAAGTTGATTTGTCAAAATAAATAAAAAAACTATTTGCTTGTAAATTGGCTGAAGATTTTATTGAGTGCAAACTATTTGGTTTAATTTTAAGTTATATATTTGAAGTTATTTCTGTTTACATTATAGGGAAAAGGCCTCCATATTACATCACACCCCAGAAAAACATTTTCCAACATGACTACTGTCACGCCCTGACCATAGAGAGCCCTTGTTTCTCTATGGTGTAGTAGGTCAGGACGTGACTAGGGGGTGTTCTAGTTTAAAATTTCTATGTTGGTGTTTTGGTATGGTTCCCAATTAGAGGTAGCTGGTAATCGTTGCCTCTAATTGGGGATCATATTTAAGTAGCTATTTTTCCCACCTGTGTTTGTGGGATATTGTTTTGTGTTTGTGCATGTGCACCACGTAGTCACGTTTCGTTGTTCGTTTATTGATATATTTAGTTTTGCTAAGTTTCACTTTGGAATAAAGATGTGGAACTCTACACACGCTGCGCCTTGGTCCCGTTCTTACGACAAGCGTGACAGAATATCCCATCACGCAAGGACCAAGCAGCGTGCCGTGGAGGAGAAGGTGTTTTGGACATGGGAGGAAATCATGGGAGGACATGAGACCCTTCCTTAGCGGGAGTCACCAAGGAGCATGGAAGGACAGCGATGACGCCGGGGACCACGGCCACAGAAACCCCAAGATTTTTTTGGGGAGGGGGGGGCACATGGAGCTGGCGGTCGAGCAGCAGAGAGTGCCAGAGCCTGTTTGGGAGTCGGAGGAGGAATTTGATGAAAGATTCCGGAGAGAGGTGGTAGCGATGAGAATGCTGCAGCACAGGCGTGCTGAAGAGCATGACACCAGTCCGGTGCCATCTGCACCGGTTTCATGCATCTGACCTCCAGTGCGCCTCCCCAGTCCGGTACGTCCTGTGCCAGCTCCACGCACTAGCCCTGAAGTGTGTCAACAGTCCGGTGCCACCTGTGCCGGCTCCACGCATCAGGACTCCAATGCGTCTCCCCAGTCCGGTACGTCATGTGCCTCCTCCCCGCACTCTCCCTGAAGTGCGTGTCACCAGTCCGGTGCCACCTGTACAGGCTCCACGCACTAGGCCTCCAGTGCGAATTCACAGTCCAGAGCTTCCGGCGACGGTTCCCAGTCCAGAACCTCCAACGACGGTTCACAGTCCGGAATTCCCCGCGACGGTCAACGGTCCGGAACCTCCAGCGACGGTCAACCTCCAGCAACGGTCAACGGTCCGGAGCTTCCAGGCAAGGCGTCCAGTCCTGCTCCAGGGCAGGAGCCTTCCTCTGCGCCGGTGGCCAGTCCAGTCACGGCATCCAGTCCAGCTCCATGGCCGGAGCCTTCCTCTGTGCCGATGCCCAGTCCAGACACGGCGTCCAATCCCGCTCCAAGGCCGGAGCCTTCCTCTGTGCCGGTGCCCAGTCCAGGAACGGGGTCCAGTCCCGCTCCAGGGCAGGAGCCTTCCTCTGCGCCGGTGCCCAGTCCAGGCACGGCGTCCAGCCCAGCTCCAGGGCCGGAGCCCTCCTTTGCGCCGGTGCCCAGTCCAGGCACGACGGCCAGCCCAGCTCCATGGCCGAAGCCTTCTTCTGCGCCAATGCCCAGTCCAGGCACGGCGTCCAACCCAGCTCGAGGGCCGGAGCCCTCCTCTGCGCCGGTGCCCAGTCCAGGCACGGCGTTCAGCCCGGCGCCATGGTCGGATCTGGGGTCTGGGGGGGGCTACGACCCGCACCGGAGCCGCCACCGACACTAGTCACCCCCCCAACCCCCCCCCCCCCCCCATTTGGTTTCAGGTTTTGCGGCCGGAGTCAGCACCTTTGGGGGGGTACTGTCACGCCCTGACCATAGAGAGCCCTTGTTTCTCTATGGTGTAGTAGGTAAGGGCGTGACTAGGGGGTGTTCTAGTTTAAAATTTCTATGTTGGTGTTTTGGTATGGTTCCCAATTAGAGGCAGCTGGTAATCGTTGCCTCTAATTGGGGATCATATTTAAGTAGCTATTTTTCCCACCTGTGTTTGTGGGATATTGTTTTGTGTTTGTGCATGTGCACCACGTAGTCACGTTTCGTTGTTCGGTTATTGATATATTTTGTTTTGATAAATTTCACTTAGGAATAAAGATGTGGAACTCTACACACACTGCGCCTTGGTCCCCTCCTTACGACAACCGTGACAACTACAGCATTTTTCTGAATTCTGATCGGTTTTATGTAATAACTGTTTTGTTTTTTTACAGTGAGCCGTAACTTGGCATTGGAACTTTTGATGTGTATACTAATGCAAATCCACATGTTACATGTGGTTATGTTTATGCTACCTACCCTTTAACCGTAACCGCTAGACTAGCTAACGTCAGCAACCTAGGTTAGCCACAATAAATTGGAATTTGTAACATATCATACAAAATGTATTATTGACATCCACAAATTAATACATACCATACGAAATGTAACATATCATACTTAATGGAGGGAGACAGATTTACCTTTACTATGTTACGTCTACCCATGACTCTAGTTAGGTACTGTAAACTCAGCAAAAAAAGAAACTTCCCTTTTTCAGGACCCTGTCTTTCAAAGATAATTTGTAAAAATCCAAATAACTTCACAGATCTTCATTGTAAAGTGTTTAAACCCTGTTTCCCATGCTTGTTCAATGAACCATAAACAATTAATGAACATACACTAACAGCTTAGAGACGGTAGGCAATTAAGGTCACAGCTATGAAAACTTAGGACACTAAAGAGGCCTTTCTACTGACTCTGAAAAACACCAAAAGAAAGATGCCCAGGGTCCCTGCTCATCTGCATGAACGTGCCTTAGGCATGCTGCAAGGAGGCATGAGGACTGCAGATGTGGCCAAGGCAATAAATTGCAATGTCCATACTGTGAGACGCCTAAGACAGCACTACAGGGATACAGGACGGACAGCTGATCATCCTCGCAGTGGCAGACTATGCGTAACAACACCTGCACAGGATCTGTATTTCCGAACATCACACCTGCGGGACAGGTACAGGATGGCAACAACAACTGCCCCGAGTTACACCAGAAACGCACAATCCCTCCATCAGTGTTCAGACTGTCCGCAATAGGCTGAGGGAGGCTGGACTGAGGGCTTGTAGGCCTGTTGTAAGGCAGGTCCTCACCAGACATCACTGGCAACAATGTCGCCTATGGGTACAAACCCACCTTCGCTGGACCAGACAGGACTGGCAAAAAGTGCTCTTCACTGACGAGTCGCGGTTTTGTCTCACCAGGGGTGATGGTCGGATTCGCGTTTATCATCAAAGGAATGAGCGTTACACCGAGGCCTGTACTCTGGAGCGGGATCGATTTGGAGGTGGAGGGTCCGTTATGGTCTGTGGCGGTGTGTCACAGCATCATCGGACTGAGCTTGTTGTCATTGCAGGCAATCTTCATCGGACTGAGCTTGTTGTCATTGCAGGCAATCTCAATGCTGTGCGTTACAGGGAAGACATCCTCCTCCCTCATGTGGTACCCTTCATCCTAACATGACCCTCCAGCATTACAATGCCACCAGCCATACTGCTCGTTCTGTGTGTGATTTCCTGCAAGACAGGAATGTCAGTGTTCTGCCATGGCCAGCAAAGAGCCCGGATCTCAATCCCATTGAGCACGTCTGGGACGTGTTGGATCGGAGTGTGAGGGCTAGGGCCATTCCCCCCAGAAATGTCCAGGAACTTGCAGGTGCCTTGGTGGAAGAGTGGGGTAACATCTCACAGCAAGAACTAGCAAATCTGGTGCAGCCCATGAGGAGGAGATGCACTGCAGTACTTAATGCAGCTGGTGGCCACACCAGATACTGACTGTTACTTTTTGACCCCCCTTTGTTCATGGACACATTATTCCATTTCTGTTAGTCACATGTCTGTGGAACTTGTTCAGTTTATGTCTCAGTTTTTGAATCTTGTTATGTTCATACAAATATTTACACATGTTAAGTTTGCTGAAAATTAACACAGTTGACAGTGAGAGGACGTTTCTTTTTTGCTGAGTTTATATATATTCTTTCAATATATATATATATTTTTTAACTGAACCTTTATTTAACTAGCCAAGTCAGTTAAGAACAAATTCTTATTTACAATGACGGCCTACAATGATGGTAACACGTGTGCTAAACAAATACCTCAAGGATGCTTGAGGTGACCATGAGATGCTTTTCTTCCTCAATGTGTAAGTCAACGTGGAGTGTCGCTCATAAAATCATATACACCCATTAGACTCGTGGTGACAGCAAGCTTCTTCCTGTCTGCTGTGCTGTTGGATGAAGTGTTGACATCTGGAGTGTGACTGTAGTTAGTCACCGAGCAGAGCAGCGTCAGTCCTAATTTGAGGAGGCAGAGGGACCTCTCTCATGTGTTTAATGAGCATGGAGGCCACAGGGGCCTGCTGCCCTCTGGGAGGGGATTCTGCCCTATGGAGTGTCAGGATCTCCACAGGCCGAGAAAGAGAGACAGAGAGAGAGCGAGAGAACGAGAGACAGAGAGAGAACAAACGACAGAAAGAGAGAGAGTCAGAGCGAGAGAAAGACAGGGTAATATGCATGCATATTTAAGTGTGCATTGGGCAGAGGATGTATTGGATGTATTCTATTCACACAGTAGACTTCTCTCAGCTGTGTTCTGGCTTCTTCATTTCTGTGGTGTATTTTTGTGTCTCATTGAAAATCAGTGTCAGTATTTGTTCTCCTTCCTGCCTCGATGGGGCTGTGAACATCGGTGCCACATCTCACCCAGTTTTAAGGAGGTGCCACCATCTCTGTACTGTCTTTGGCAGTGACAACACAGGAGGATGATGACACACAGTCCGTCATGCCGGAGGCCCAGCTCTCTGTCTGTCTGTGTTGGACTAGCAGGCAGCTCCTGCCACATGGTGTGAGGTGCACACATGCATGGAATCATTCCTGTGTGTGTGTGTGTGTGTGTGTGTGTGTGTGTGTGTGTGTGTGTGTGTGTGTGTGTGTGTGTGTGTGTGTGTGTGTGTGTGTGTGTGTGTGTATGTGTGTATGTACATACAGTTTCTACAGACTGGCAGAGAGAGTGTGGGTGTAGTTTCAAATGCTCTTGAACAGATTTGGTCAAAAATGAAGAGAAAGTAAATCCTCCATTTCTTTTGTTTAGCACAATTTATTAAAATGGAACCCTGAGGGAGCAGGATTTAAACCTCTGAGTCTGAACAACACCTCCTTCATTCCCATCTAGTAATCCACCTAGCTCGTACTCTGCTATTGTATTCCTATGCTACAATCTTCATCTCACCCATAATGCACAAGAATTAGGATTTTGTAAATAGCTGGGGGACAATCATTGAAGTTGCTGAGTAACTTTCCTATATTCCTCTTGGTATTTAAGGCTGCGGTAGCTACTGTTTTGGTGCCAGACCCACATTTGGTGAACAAAATTGGAAAGGAAACTGAAAATATGACAACATGTCATACATAAAAAGAAGGAAGACATTTCACCTTACAGAAATAAGAAAACAGTCATGATTGAATGTTATGCGTTTGTGTGTGGCCATGTGTGGCCAATATTGGTTGGATTTCACAGCTTGTGGCCACAGATCCTGTATCCTGGTCCTGTATCCTGGTCCTGTATGGCTCAGGTGGTAGAGCATGGCGCTTGTACTGCCATACCTGAGGGTTTTATTCCAGGGGCCACTATACCTAAAATGGATGCATGCATGACTGTAAATCGCTTTCGATAAAAGTGTCTGCCAAATGGCATATATTATATTATTATATCCCAGAATGCATTGCCAGCTGTAGAAGAGGTTAAGTTGACTTGGTGTTTGATGGATTATTAAGGTTGGAGTTGGTGTGACACAACATGTGGTATGGTTGTCAGAACAAGTAGGCTGACGTTTACATTGTCAACTAGAAAGTATGAAACATCCTTATTTACATTATCAAAGTATTTCAATGGGAATAGTTTTATTTCCTTGTACAGTCATATTATCTTTGGCATAGCTTGAAGATGGTATTATTGCTGCCATAAAAACAATGCTTGGATCAATCACTTCCTACCTCAGCATTTCCTATGAAAACCAGCCCTGTATTCCAGTAGGGTATTCTTCTGATTGGACATACAAAAATCATTTTATTACAATTCTCGGCTAGGTTTTGACTTAAAAAAGCAAACATTCAATGTAGAACACTGGTTGTCTGAATTAGGCTGATTGTTATAATTGCACAAGTGGTTATGTCTCAAGTACTTTGACAGTCCAGAAGTGAGGAACTTCAGTGCAAAGCAAAGCCACTTCCGTCTCCATCATAACGCAACGCAATAAGAAAATACAGCAACATCCTTTGAGATGATTCAAACTGCTCTGAGTATGTACAGTGCATCGGCGGTCATATCAATCTTTTCAGGATTGCACAAACGTTAGGTTTCGTGTTCAGCCTCACACAAGATAGTACTTCCTCCCAGATAAAACTAAATAACAACAACAATAATAGACATACTAGTAAAAATATTGTTTATGGCCTACTCCGTTAAATGTTTCCTGTTGTCTTCTTTCTAACATATCTTTCTCACTTCACCCTCTTTCATGTCCATATCCAACTTCAACGTTAATGATTTTTGACTTCTGTTATTGGGTTGTGGTTGTTGGTTGAACAAACAGAGTAACACTACAATATGCAGAGTTTCCAGTTGAGCATTTTAAGAGTGTGAACGTTCTAGAATGCCCCGGCCATTTTCTTCTCTAAAGAGTGCCTTAAATCATCTTACAAAAGCATTTTAAACAAATAAAAAATATAAACAATGATAACAACATAATCATAACACTGTTTTTTTTGTCTGTCTGACAGTCCAGAGCGAACCATTTCCACAGCACTGTGCAAACACATAACATACGTAGCTACTGACTATAAAACAAGGCGGGGTGCTCTGGAGAGGCGCACTGAATGTTTTGATCAGGCGACGCAGTCCATTGGCCGCTTCTCTCTCTCTCTCTCTCTCTCTCTCTCTCTCTCTCTCTCTCTCTCTCTCTCTCTCTCTCTCTCTCTCTCTCGCTCTCTCATTGTGGTTGTGTGTGTTTGTGCTATGTTGCATAGCTCTCTTCTCTGCCATAAACCCAATAAGACTTTAAGTAGGACAGGGAGGTCAGAGGTCAAGCATTAGCATCACTGTTAGCTAGCCGGAGGGATGCGTTCATCAACAGTATTGTATCTTTGAGAAGCTCAGATTTTCAAACAGTAGCGAGCCGAGCGACTGTCTTAGGTATCAAGGCGTTGGAACTATGCAGCCTGTATGTTTCTAGAAACACTAGATTGTCGTAACAAATATGTAGAACAGAATGAAAAGCCATATTAGACACATCTGTTCTCTCCAGTTTCCAACCACCAGTTTCATCCTCTTGTTTTACAGCCTTCCTTCATAGTGCAATTCTGTTATTATTACGATTTTAGCAAATCACTTACAAGTGGTTCCTCTCCTCAGTACTGCATCTGACCTCTATGTCATGCCTCCCACTCACACCAGACACACACAGACGCCATCCCGGCTCCATGGCTCTACAGTAGCATGATATTCACCACTCACACCAGACACACACAGACGCCATCCTGGCTCCATGGCTCTACAGTAGCATGAGAATCACCACTCATACCAGACACACACAGACGCCATCCCGGCTCCATGGCTCTACAGTAGCATGATATTCACCACTCATACCAGACACACACAGACGCCATCCCGGCTCCATGGCTCTACAGTAGCATGAGAATCACCACTCATACCAGACACACACAGACGCCATCCCGGCTCCATGGCTCTACAGTAGCATGATATTCACCACTCACACCAGACACACACAGACGCCATCCCGGCTCCATGGCTCTACAGTAGCATGAGAATCACCACTCACACCAGACACACACAGACGCCATCCCGGCTCCATGGCTCTACAGTAGCATGAGAATCACCACTCATACCAGACACACACAGACGCCATCCCGGCTCCATGGCTCTACAGTAGCATGAGAATCACCACTCATACCAGACACACACAGACGCCATCCCGGCTCCATGGCTCTACAGTAGCATGAGAATCACCACTCATACCAGACACACACAGACGCCATCCCGGCTCCATGGCTCTACAGTAGCATGAGAATCACCACTCACACCAGACACACACAGACGCCATCCCGGTTCCATGGCTCTACAGTAACATGAGAATCACCACTCACACCAGACACACACAGACGCCATCCCGGCTCCATGGCTCTACAGTAGCATGAGAATCACCACTCACACCAGACACACACAGACGCCATCCCGACTCCATGGCTCTACAGTAGCATGAGAATCACCACTCACACCAGACACACACAGACGCCATCCCGGGTCCATGGCTCTACAGTAGCATGAGAATCACCACTCATACCAGACACACACAGACGCCATCCCGGTTCCATGGCTCTACAGTAGCATGAGAATCACCACTCACACCAGACACACACAGACGCCATCCCGGCTCCATGGCTCTACAGTAGCATGAGAATCACCACTCACACCAGACACACACAGACGCCATCCCGGCTCCATGGCTCTACAGTAGCATGAGAATCACCACTCACACCAGACACACACAGACGCCATCCCGGTTCCATGGCTCTACAGTAACATGAGAATCACCACTCACACCAGACACACACAGACGCCATCCCGGCTCCATGGCTCTACAGTAGCATGAGAATCACCACTCACACCAGACACACACAGACGCCATCCCGGCTCCATGGCTCTACAGTAGCATGAGAATCACCACTCACACCAGACACACACAGACGCCATCCCGGGTCCATGGCTCTACAGTAGCATGAGAATCACCACTCATACCAGACACACACAGACGCCATCCCGGTTCCATGGCTCTACAGTAGCATGAGAATCACCACTCACACCAGACACACACAGACGCCATCCCGGCTCCATGGCTCTACAGTAGCATGAGAATCACCACTCACACCAGACACACACAGACGCCATCCCGGCTCCATGGCTCTACAGTAGCATGAGAATCACCACTCACACCAGACACACACAGACGCCATCCCGGTTCCATGGCTCTACAGTAACATGAGAATCACCACTCACACCAGACACACACAGACGCCATCCCGGCTCCATGGCTCTACAGTAGCATGAGAATCACCACTCACACCAGACACACACAGACGCCATCCCGGCTCCATGGCTCTACAGTAGCATGAGAATCAATGGCTGCAGTGGCAACTGGCTGAAGACAACTGGCTGTAGGCCTACAGGAAAGGAACAGCCCTGTCCTAGTATGTACCATCTAGTAACAACACAACCCAGACAGACGTCCTCCATTTTGACTGTATCATATGGCTCATGGAACAGACAGAAACACCCTATGGAACGCCAGTGTGTTCTGACTATGTGAACTGGTTCCCCTTGCCCCTGTGAATCATAATGGACCAGCAGAGATGAGGAGTCCACTGAGCTCCATTCCCAGAGCAGCAGCGGGAGGGAGGGAGAATGCTGTACTGTATGATGTACGGTGGGTGGGCTGCTGTTGCTTTTAGAGTGGTGGTCGTTGGGAATCTGGCTCAGACCAACCTTCCAGTGTGTTGTGTAACAGAAAAAGGAAAACATTCCCATTCCCAACATGCGGGCTGGTCTGGACGCCATGTTTCCCTTCCTGTAATCTGAGTTATCCTCAACCACTGTGTGTCTATCCCTGGAGAGCAGAGCCCTTCTGATTCCCCACCCAAACCTTGCAACATCCCCTGTTTGACAACCAACGCAGAGGAAAACATTGAGATTGTGAGTAAAACCCGACACTGCAGTATCACAAGGTCTTTCAGCAGCCGGTCAGTACAGAGAGACAGGATCTCTACTGGACTCCCTGGCCAACATGTACCTCAGACCCTAGATTGGCCCCTTCCCTTTGCCCCCCACACCCTTCATCAAGCAGACATGTAAGGGCACAGTGGTCAAGCACAGGGGACGTCGTTGGGCAACTGAATGTCCTCACTTTGTCACAGCATCAATAAAGTGAAAGGACACAGAAGGAGAGAAACAGACATATTTAACAATATTGTGGCTTTGCATGTTGAGATGGTTTTTTTTGCTTAGGGATTCATAGTCCAGTCTGTGTTGAGTTCTCTGACAGTCACATCATGCTCTTCCTGTAGTCAGTCTGCTTGCCGCTGTTGGAGGGTGTGAGGGGTGAGAGGGAGGCAGGGGTGATGGGTGGGGAGTCCAGCTGACGGTAGAGAGCCCTCAGCTCCTTCACCTCCTCTAGAACATCCTTGGCCTGACCCCATGTGGACGCTGCCTCCTTCAGCAGCCTCTCTGCCTCCGCCCGGGCCCCGTCCGAGGAACCCCTGGAGCCCTTGGAACCTGGCGAGTACTTCCCTTTCCCCTTCCCCCGCTCCACCTCCTCCCCCTTCGTCCCCTGCACCTGCATCAGCAGCTCCTGAGTTCTCTCCAGCTTCTGAGCGATTAGGTCCTGCAGCTGGCTGATGGGCGGCAGGTTGCCCGGGGGGGCGGAGGTGGCAGAGCGGGGGATGGATGTCCTGGGTTTGGTGGCCTGCGTCCCGGAGTGTGAGAGGATCTCGTCCATGGAGGCGCAGCGGCTTTTCTCGGCTGGTGTGAGCCTCTTGCCCGGCTGAGGAGTGCAGGACTTCCCCATCGGGCTCTGAAGTTGCTGTTTGTCGTCCCAGGTGACCCCGGTATCGCGCGGCAGGCTCTGGGACTTCCCAGTGACCTCTGCGGGAGTCGCTAGACAGATGCTACTGATGGCACCCTCTGTTTTGGACCTGAGGCAGTCGAGCTGAGTGGATTTGTCCAGGTTGGCCCGGAAGCTCTTGTCACAGGTGTCCTGGCCGTCTGTGCTGGGGCTGTCCTCCTCCTGGATCAGGTCAAGGGTCAACATGCCGTCAGAGGTAGAAGTGGAGGCCTGGATACGGAACAAGGAGAAACAGTCTGTTAGTGATATTAGACACAGTGAGAAACACTGAGATCAGGGTAAGGCCCAGTGTGATTTAGTTAAGTTAGGAAATGAATTGGATTAAACTAATGAAAAATTCCAGTTGAAAGTAGTTTGATCATTACCATGTCCAACTGACTCATTGAATTAAAGCTCAATTGACCGAGTTGGAATTGTCTCCAACCAGCCGTTGTGGTAATAAGGAGGGCTAAGACAAGACAGGCCAGGGGAAGCAGGATACCTACCACAGCCATGATGTGTCCTCGTGTAGGCAGGCGCCGTGTGTGAGGGATCTTAGCCCTGTCCCGTGTGAGATGGGACAGAAGGTTTTCATCCTCAACCATCACCTGAAAGAAAGCAAGAAAAAAAGAAATAGATAAAGAAAGATGAGAGAGAGAGAGAGAGAGAGAGAGAGAGAGAGAGAGAGAGAGAGAGAGAGAGAGAGAGAAATAGATAATGGAACAGTCACATGTGGAGTGAGGGGATTGACATGCTTTCACATTAGCCTGAGGACTGTGTTTGTGTCAGAGTGGGTTGGGTAGTTTATTGATCAATATTATGGACCTAATCATTGATTGATTATCTACAGGCATGTGATGCACTGGGCCAAATGGGCCACAACAATTTGCATAAGGCCTTGGGAAACAGGCCGCTAACCTATAGATAACCTATAGCTAACCTATAGCTAACCTATAGCTAACCTATAGCTACACTGATGACCAACACGTCTGCACTGTCATCTAGTGATAACACAGTCTCCACTGATGAAGTGAGTTCAGCCCTATAGCTAACCTATAGCTAACCTATAGCTAACCTATAGCTAACCTATAGCTAACCAATAGCTAACCAATAGCTGACCTATAGCTAACCTATAGCTAACCTATAGCTAACCAATAGCTAACCTATAGCTACACTGATGACCAACACGTCTGCACTGTCATCTAGTGATAACACAGTCTCCACTGATGAAGTGAGTTCAGCCCTATAGCTAACCTATAGCTAACCTATAGCTAACCTATAGCTAACCTATAGCTAACCAATAGCTAACCTATAGCTACACTGATGACCAACATGTCTGCACTGTCATCTAGTGATAACACAGTCTCCACTGATGAAGTGAGTTCAGCCCTATAGCTAACCTATAGCTAACCTATAGCTAACCTATAGCTAACCTATAGCTACACTGAAGACCAACACGTCTGCACTGTCATCTAGTGATAACACAGTCTCCACTGATGAAGTGAGTTCAGCTGGAGTGTAGTTTATTCACTGGCTAGTGGGACTAAGCAATATATCATATTTTATCCGCTGGGATTTTATGTCTAATATCTACATCATAATTGTCAATTGGATCTGAACGCTTCTAACCATTACATTATCAGGTGGAACGAGAAAAGATGGAGATGACCAGCATATGTGTGTAGTTAAGAGCACTAGGTTAGCTATCCAGGCTGCATCACAACCAGCTGTGATTGAGAGTCCCATAGGGCGGCGCACAATTGGCCCAGCGTCGTCCGGGTTTGGCCGGTGTAGGCCGTCATTGTAAATAAACTCCCAGTTCTCTGCTGCCAATAACTGGAACGAATTGCAAAAATCACTGAAGCTGGAGACTCATATCTCCCTCACTAACTTTAAGCATCAGCTGTCAGAGCAGCTCACAGATCATTGCACCTGTACATAGCCCATCTGTAAATAGCCCATCCAACTACCTCATCCCCAAACAATACTGTGCTGCAGTATTCATTGACCTGGCCAAGGCTTTCGACTCTGTCAATCACCACATCCTCATCGGCAGACTCAATAGCCTTGGTTTCTCAAATGATTGCCTCGCCTGGTTCACCAACTACTTCTCTGATAGAGTTCAATGTGTCAAATCGGAGGGCCTGTTGTCCGGGCCTCTGGTAGTCTCTATAGAGGTGCCACAGGGTTCAATTCTTGGGCCCACTCTTTTCTCTGTATACATCAATGATGTCGCTCTTGCTGCTGGTGAGTCTCTGATCCATCTCTACGCAGACGACACCATTCTGTATACTTCTGACCCTTCTTTAGACACTGAGTTAACAACCCTCCAGACGAGCTTCAATGCCATACAACTCTCCTTCCGTGGTTTCCAACTGCTCTTAAATACAAGTAAAACTAAATGCATGCTCTTCAACCGATCGCTGCCTGCACCTGCCCGCCCATCCAGCATCACTACTCTGGACGATTCTGACTTAGAATATGTGGACAACTACAAATACCTAGGTGTCTAGTTAGACTGTAAACTCTCCTTCCAGACTCACATCAAACATCTCCAATCCAAAGTTAAATCTAGAATTGGCTTCCTATTTCGCAACAAAGCATCCTTCACTCATGCTGCCAAACATACCCTCGTAAAACTGACCATCCTACCGATCCTCGACTTCGGCGATGTCATTTATAAAATAGCCTCCAACACCCTACTCAATAAACTGGATGCAGTCTATCACAGTGCCATCCGTTTTGTCACCAAAGCCCCATATACTACCCACCACTGCGACCTGTACGCTCTCGTTGGCTGGCCCTCGCTTCATACTCGTCGCCAAACCCACTGGCTCCAGGTCATCTACAAGACCCTGCTTGGTAAAGTCCCCCCTTATCTCCGCTCACTGGTCACCATAGCAGCACCCACCTGTAGCACGCGCTCCAGCAGGTATATCTCTCTGGTCACCCCCAAAGCCAATTCCTCCTTTGGCCGTCTCTCCTTCCAGTTCTCTGCTGCCAATGACTGGAACGAACTACAAAAATCTCTGAAACTGGAAACACTTATCTCCCTCACTAGCTTTAAGCACCAACTGTCAGAGCAGCTCACAGATCACTGCACCTGTACATAGCCCATCTATAATTTAGCCCAAACAACTACCTCTTCCCCTACTGTATTTATTTATTTATTTTGCTCCTTTGCACCCCATTATTTCTATTTCTACTTTGCACTTTCTTCCACTACAAATCTACCATTCCAGTGTTTTACTTGCTATATTGTATTTACTTTGCCACCATGGCCTTTTTTGCCTTTTACCTCCCTTACCTCACCTCATTTGCTCACATTGTATATAGACTTATTTTTCTACTGTATTATTGACTGTATGTTTTTTTTAGTCCATGTGTAACTCTGTGTTGTTGTATGTGTCGAACTGCTTTGCTTTATCTTGGCCAGGTCGCAATTGTAAATGAGAACTTGTTCTCAACTAGCCTACCTGGTTAAATAAAGGTGAAATAAATAAAATAAATATATATATTTTTTTTTTGCTCCTTTGCACCCCAGTATCTCTACAGTTAAGAATTTGTTCTTAACTGACTTGCCTAGTTAAATAAAGGTTAAATAAACATTTAAATAAGGGTGTATTTAAGGGCGCAAGGTTCGCTATTATACACATACATTATGTGTATACAACACTTTCAACCAATGTTGCATTGCAATTCAATGCAGGTTTATCAACATAGATCTACAGTATGTGTGTACCATCATGTAGGACTCCACCTGCGATAACCCTACAGTTGAGAGCAATGAAACCCCATCCTGGTGGAAGAGTGAATCCCGGCTCTGATGTCATCAGGCTATTGAGCAGCAGAGACACTGGAGCCCTGGAGGTAATTGATATCTCTCACAGTGCTGGTGCTGTTGTTCCCGAGTCCATCCACTCGCCTGACCATTTGTCCTCTAAATGTATTTTATTTTATGTGAAAGTAGCTCAATGTTGTATTCGTTCTGTTTCTTTAACAGTGATGTCATGGATTTGGATAGTCATTGTGAGAGTGCTTCTGCTTCTCCCATCTATAGCTGTGTGATAGGGACCTGTACAGTTTGGGCCATCTATAGCTGTGTGATAGGGACCTGTACAGTTTGGGCCATCTATAGCTGTGTGATAGGGACCTGTACAGTTTGGGCCATCTATAGCTGTGTGATAGGGACCTGTACAGTTTGGGCCATCTATAGCTGTGTGATAGGGACCTGTACAGTTTGGGCCATCTATAGCTGTGTGATAGGGACCTGTACAGTTTGGGCCATCTATAGCTGTGTGATAGGGACCTGTACAGTTTGGGCCATCTATAGCTGTGTGATAGGGACCTGTACAGTTTGGGCCATCTATAGCTGTGTGATAGGGACCTGTACAGTTTGAGCCATCTATAGCTGTGTGATAGGGACCTGTACATTTTGGGCCATCTATAGCTGTGTGATAGGGACCTGTACAGTTTGAGCCATCTATAGCTGTGTGATAGGGACCTGTACAGTTTGAGCCATCTATAGCTGTGTGATAGGGACCTGTACAGTTTGAGCCATCTATAGCTGTGTGATAGGGACCTGTACATTTTGGGCCATCTATAGCTGTGTGATAGGGACCTGTACATTTTGGGCCATCTATAGCTGTGTGATAGGGACCTGTACAGTTTGGGCCATCTATAGCTGTGTGATAGGGACCTGTACATTTTGGGCCATCTATAGCTGTGTGATAGGGACCTGTACATTTTGGGCCATCTATAGCTGTGTGATAGGGACCTGTACATTTTGGGCCATCTATAGCTGTGTGATAGTGACCTGTACATTTTGAGCCATCTATAGCTGTGTGATAGGGACCTGTACATTTTGGGCCATCTATAGCTGTGTGATAGGGACCTGTACAGTTTGAGCCATCTATAGCTGTGTGATAGGGACCTGTACAGTTTGAGCCATCTATAGCTGTGTGATAGGGACCTGTACAGTTTGGGCCATCTATAGCTGTGTGATAGGGACCTGTACATTTTGGGCCATCTATAGCTGTGTGATAGGGACCTGTACATTTTGGGCCATCTATAGCTGTGTGATAGGGACCTGTACATTTTGGGCCATCTATAGCTGTGTGATAGTGACCTGTACAGTTTGAGCCATCTATAGCTGTGTGATAGTGACCTGTACATTTTGGGCCATCTATAGCTGTGTGATAGGGACCTGTACAGTTTGAGCCATGTATAGCTGTGTGATAGGGACCTGTACAGTTTGAGCCATCTATAGCTGTGTGATAGGGACCTGTACAGTTTGGGCCATCTATAGCTGTGTGATAGGGACCTGTACATTTTGGGCCATCTATAGCTGTGTGATAGGGACCTGTACATTTTGGGCCATCTATAGCTGTGTGATAGTGACCTGTACATTTTGGGCCATCTATAGCTGTGTGATAGGGACCTGTACAGTTTGGGCCATCTATAGCTGTGTGATAGGGACCTGTACAGTTTGGGCCATCTATAGCTGTGTGATAGGGACCTGTACATTTTGGGCCATCTATAGCTGTGTGATAGGGACCTGTACAGTTTGGGCCATCTATAGCTGTGTGATAGGGACCTGTACATTTTGGGCCATCTATAGCTGTGTGATAGGGACCTGTACAGTTTGGGCCATCTATAGCTGTGTGATAGGGACCTGTACATTTTGGGCCATCTATAGCTGTGTGATAGGGACCTGTACAGTTTGGGCCATCTATAGCTGTGTGATAGGGACCTGTACAGTTTGGGCCATCTATAGCTGTGTGATAGGGACCTGTACATTTTGGGCCATCTATAGCTGTGTGATAGGGACCTGTACAGTTTGGGCCATCTATAGCTGTGTGATAGGGACCTGTACATTTTGGGCCATCTATAGCTGTGTGATAGGGACCTGTACAGTTTGGGCCATCTATAGCTGTGTGATAGGGACCTGTACATTTTGGGCCATCTATAGCTGTGTGATAGTGACCTGTACAGTTTGGGCCATCTATAGCTGTGTGATAGGGACCTGTACATTTTGGGCCATCTATAGCTGTGTTATAGGGACCTGTACAGTTTGGGTCATCTATAGCTGTGTGATAGGGACCTGTACAGTTTGGGCCATCTATAGCTGTGTGATAGTGACCTGTACAGTTTGGGCCATCTATAGCTGTGTGATAGGGACCTGTACAGTTTGGGCCATCTATAGCTGTGTGATAGGGACCTGTACAGTTTGGGCCATCTATAGCTGTGTTATAGGGACCTGTACATTTTGGGCCATCTATAGCTGTGTGATAGGGACCTGTACAGTTTGGGCCATCTTTAGCTGTGTGATAGGGACCTGTACATTTTGGGCCATCTATAGCTGTGTGATAGGGACCTGTACAGTTTGGGCCATCTATAGCTGTGTGATAGGGACCTGTACATTTTGGGCCATCTATAGCTGTGTGATAGGGACCTGTACAGTTTGGGCCATCTATAGCTGTGTGATAGGGACCTGTACATTTTGGGCCATCTATAGCTGTGTGATAGTGACCTGTACAGTTTGGGCCATCTATAACTGTGTGATAGGGACCTGTACATTTTGGGCCATCTATAGCTGTGTGATAGGGACCTGTACAGTTTGGGCCATCTATAGCTGTGTGATAGGGACCTGTACAGTTTGGGCCATCTATAGCTGTGTGATAGGGACCTGTACAGTTTGGGCCATCTATAGCTGTGTGATAGTGACCTGTACATTTTGGGCCATCTATAGCTGTGTGATAGGGACCTGTACAGTTTGGGTCATCTATAGCTGTGTGATAGGGACCTGTACATTTTGGGTCATCTATAGCTGTGTGATAGTGGCCTGTACAGTTTGGGCCATCTATAGCTGTGTGATAGGGACCTGTACATTTTGGGCCATCTATGGCTGTGTGATAGGGACCTGTACATTTTTGGCCATCTATAGCTGTGTGATAGGGACCTGTACAGTTTGGGTCATCTATAGCTGTGTGATAGGGACCTGTACAGTTTGGGCCATCTATAGCTGTGTGATAGGGACCGGTACATTTTGGGCCATCTATAGCTGTGTGATAGGGACCTGTACAGTTTGGGCCATCTATAGCTGTGTGATAGGGACCTGTACATTTTGGGCCATCTATAGCTGTGTGATAGGGACCTGTACATTTTGGGCCATCTATAGCTGTGTGATAGGGACCTGTACAGTTTGGGCCATCTATAGCTGTGTGATAGGGACCTGTACAGTTTGGGTCATCTATAGCTGTGTGATAGGGACCTGTACAGTTTGGGCCATCTATAGCTGTGTGATAGGGACCTGTACAGTTTGGGCCATCTATAGCTGTGTGATAGGGACCTGTTCATTTTGGGCCATCTATAGCTGTGTGATAGGGTGCGTGTGTGTGTGTGCATGCATGTGCTTTCGTGCGTCAGTGTGTGTGTGCATGTGTCCATCCGTGTGTGTGTGTTGGGGATTATGTCAAATGTGTGTGTTGTGGCCTTATATAAGGGTGGTGTTGACGCGATGCGTTAAGTGCATAAAAGCTCAGAAGTGTGTGTGTATGTATATGTGTGTTTTAGTGTGTGTACATGTTATTTCACATCAAGCTGCTCCCCTACCGTCTGTCTATTGATGTCATCAGGGCGTTTGACCTGCAAGTGAGAAGGAGGGATGAAGGATCCATCCCATAATCCCCTAACAGAGAGGGAATCCTTTGATCAGCAGCCTCAGCTAGAAGACTGTCCCATCAGTCACCACCTGTCTCTCTTCTTTATAGAGGTCATTACATCTACACTACACTCGACTGAAACCCAGAAAATGCCCTCATCAGGAAACCAGTTTAAGATAGAATGTAAGATACTATAACAGTTCCTTTTATTTCTGAAGCACTTTTTACACGTCAACATGCTGTGGAGTTTAGTGTCGGGTCATGAGGGTGTGTGTGAATGAGGGGCAGGTCAATGGATTCCGTTCCTCAAAAGTGCATTCAGTAAGATATCCTCTTGCAATTGGCCATGTGCCAGATGAAGTGTTGTTTATAAGAGAGAGAGAGGAAGAGGAGAAGGAGAGTGGAGGTGCATCGAGGGGTGTGTCTCACCTCATCCAGGATGCTGTTCTTGGATCTGGTGATTGCTCCATTTAAAGCGTTTATCCAGGACTCCTTCTCCTCTGGACTAACAGCCAGGAACACCAGGTTAGGGACCTGACAGACACAAAGGGGAGAGAGACTGGGAATGTAAGAAGCCAGGGCCTTGCACAATATTGTGTTACTGAGCATGAGGGGAGTGATGAAAATCCTAACATGCATAGTACTCAGTCAACCATCTGTAAGGGATACCTTTCATATAGGTACCATTCCAGAAACCCAGATCACTCACGCACACATTCACACACAGATATGACCATATGGTGCTCTTTCTCCCACTGAGGCTACAGGAAACTGCAGCTGTGTGGAGACTCTGAGAATCTCTCAGTCTGTGTCTGTCTGTGTGCTGAAACACAAGCTTCCTGGCCTGACAACCCAACATGATACCCTATCCTCCTGCTGCTCTGGGGGTTCTGGGAGAGCCTGCAGATGGTGTATGTGTGTGTATGTGTGCGTGTGTGTGTGCAGCTTTGTGAGTGCATGTGTGTGTTAGGGATGGGTATGAGTAATGGAGTACTGGAAAGGAAGTCAGCCCTTGACCTTTAACCAGAGATCACATTTGTGTCAATTACTGTAAAACTATTTGGTGGATTGTGCTTTGTGGCTGCCTGAACATGACTTGGAGACCATGTTAGTGTTCCATTTGTATATGTGCATTTGCAGGGCACAACAGAAAAGAAACCAAGCCAAGGATCATACAGGTTATGTCTATAGATAAATGGACACATCTTTTGTCCCAGCAGTGTTCTACATGTTATTAAAAAAAAGGATTTGAGTACTCCCAAAAAATATATGCGAGTCCTCGAACATAAAAAAAACGTCAAATGCCCATCCCTAGTGTGTGTAGGGGTCATACTGGAATCACTGCCTCACCAGAAGAGCCTTTCTATGTTTCAAAGGTGAACTGGACTGGTAAACTGTCAGATTTCAAATGGTCTACAAGTATTGGGAATTTGACACTTTCACTCTGTTTCTCAAGTTAGTCTGTCCATCAGCGTTGGTGATCATATACTGGGTGTAGGAGTTGGAGGTGTGGAGAGTCTGGAACACTATGTCCCTGTGAAAGGGAGGGAACAGGAGGGAGGGAACAGAGAGAGGGAGGACGGTTTCTCTGGGCAGAGACAGAGGTGGGAGGAGCTAAGTAGAGTCAAAGGGGATCATGGCTAATGACTAAGGACAGGGTGTACAGGGTGGTGGCCCGGTCTGGCGAGCGGGGTCAGGTGAGTGTCAATCAGCCTGTCAATCAATCTGGCTGCTGTAACTGATCTGACTATGTTAATGTCCGGCTACAGTACCGTGAAACTCATCTCAACACTGTGTTTAAGATGTAAGTATTGATTGTGTTGCTATTGTGGTACAGTACTTTGAGGTACAGGTTTGCTCTTTCCAAGGTTCTAGATCTGGGTTCTTGTGGACACTTCCTGTGGACTCACCGTGTTGCCTGGGGTTCTGGAGCGCAGCAGGGTGAACTTGCTGTGGTTCTTCTTGCTGCGGCTCTTGGCCTTGCGGAGCTCCTCAGAACGCTCGTAATCCGTCAGGTCAACCACCTCCTGGATCTTCTTCTCATCCTTCACCTGCAGATAGACACAATGGACAGATGTGTCAGATGTTTCAGATAGACACAATGGACAGATGTGTCAGATGTTTCAGATAGACACAATGGACAGATGTGTCAGATGTTTCAGATAGACACAATGGACAGATGTGTCAGATGTTTCAGATAGACACAATGGACAGATGTGTCAGATGTTTCAGATAGACACAATGGACAGATGTGTCAGATGTTTCAGATAGACACAATGGACAGATGTGTCAGATGTTTCAGATAGACACAATGGACAGATGTGTCAGATGTTTCAGATAGACACAATGGACAGATGTGTCAGATGTTTCAGATAGACACAATGGACAGATGTGTCAGATGTTTCAGATAGACACAATGGACAGATGTGTCAGATGTTTCAGATAGACACAATGGACAGATGTGTCAGATGTTTCAGATAGACACAATGGACAGATAGCAATGTTTCAGATAGACAAGATGGACAGATAGCAATGTTTCAGATAGACACAATGGACAGATAGCAATGTTTCAGATAGACACAATGAACATATGGCGATGTTTCAGATAGACACAATGGACAGATGGCGATGTTTCAGATAGACACAATGGACAGATGGCGATGTTTCAGATAGACACAATGAACATATGGCGATGTTTCAGATAGACACAATAGACAGATGTTTCAGATAGACACAATGGACAGATGTTTCAAATAGACACAATGGACAGATGTTTCAGATAGACACAATAGACAGATGTTTCAGATAGACACAATAGACAGATGGAGATGTTGAACAGAATGCTAAGACTCCAATACAGACGTCAACTTCAACAGAATGAACTGTGTGAACTGTAATAGTGTATTCTGTGTCCCTGAAAACTGTGAGAGATACAAAGGATGTCTCCCATGTGATGTGTGAGGCTGTATGGTGTAAAGGCGGGGCTAGCAGGCACGAAGTCACTCAAATAGAAACAAAGGCAGTCATCCAATAACGCTGCAGGGTGCAGATAGGGCAGGAGGCCATCAATTCTTGAAGGACACAACCGGTCCGGAACATGCTGGACTAATCACAACGTGCACAATAAGCCCCAACCCCCAACCCTTCCTAGACACAAACTCCCTCCTGTTCCGGGTTGTTAATAACTTGTGTTATTAATCTGACGCCCCCCCCCCCCCCCCCCCCACCAAACACATCCCAGGACAAAGGCAATAGACTGAACAGGCAGCACCCAGTGACAACACAACAGCTAATTGGATTAAGGTCAGACACGGCTTTGTGTCTGTCCACAACAATGCTTAAACCACATCAGGAAACCACTTCTGAGGTCTGGGAAAAATTTGAGAAGATTAGATTTTTGGATATAGTTACCCTTTATTTCAAGTGTGCACCTAGCAAGAGGCTGTTGTTTAGCGTGTTTTTGTAGCACACATATGATGGTAGAGTTTGCTAAACAAATACCCACTGGATTCATGAAAATAATCCTGATATCATCGTGCCAGGTCAGCATAGGCTACTTTGTAGTTAACATTTCATTGAGAAGTTTTTTGGGAAAGCCTTTCCATCTACCATAAGACTGTTTTCATTAGCATCATCGCTAACCGCTACACAAAGAGGTAGATGTGCTCACCTCACATACACAGACAGGGGGAATTCTCGTTGCCTATTCAGGAAGTTACAGGAAAGACGAATCACTGATGCAGTCTGTTCATTTCTTATGATAAACTTGGGCAAATGTAATTGATTTCCTACTAAGTTCAATAAATGTTTGAACATCATTGAATTATGTTTAAATTTAGATTCCGTGATTCCGTCCACATTCTCTGCATCACAGATTTATATGGCTCTAGGTTTGGAAGAGGTTACCAGTAAAGTGTCACCATCTTAACCCTCCCCAGGTGGCAGGGTGGCACTGTGAGTTCAGGTCCGGGGCAGCCAGTTGCCACATGGGGCTGTGGGCCTATGACACAACCCCCACGGGACTGTCTATCATGGGACAGTGTGACGACATGACAGCCATCCACCCCATAAAGTTAAATGTTTTATTGGGCGTACAAAAGATACATTAAAATAATGTTAAACTTTTGTACATAAATGTGCCTCAGTGAGTCCACATACAGCTCGCTGCCTCTCGTGATTTTAGTTTTCTGAACCTTGGTGGAGTCATACACACTCCTTAGAACAGGGTTTCCCAAACTCGGTCCTCGGGACCCCCAGGGGAGCACGTTTTGGTTTTTGCCCGAGCACTACACAGCTGATTGATGATCAAATAATCAACTAATCATCAAGCTTTGATCATTTGAATCAGATGTGTAGTTTTAGGGCAAAAACCAAAACGTGCTCCCCTGGGGGTCCCGAGGACCAAGTTTGGGAAACGCTGCCGTAGAACAATCAAAAGGCCTGTTTGCATTGAGACAAGGCAGATATCTGTTAGTTATCTAGCTGGTAAGCTGATGGCCAGACAGCCAGTCAGGAAAATGATTAATACATGTATTTAGAAAATGGGTTTATAAGAATACTTATTTGTGCTTTCAGACAGGAATAACAATTCAATAACAGAAATGGTCATTGCATAAACATGATAAATTTGGGTGATTTAAAGTGTTTACTGCATTACAAAGGATTCGATTTCAGCTATACGGCACCGCTGTTGGGAGATGTGTTGTGGCCCTGGGTGGGTGAGTTGGGCTGTGGGTTTAGGATTGAAGGAGTAGATGGCACTGGACAGAAGGTTTTGGGAGATATCATAACCCACGGCCACCCCCCTCCCTCCCAACACATGTCCCCCTCAGCGCTGACACTCACTTTGGTTTTAATCCCCCCCTCCACACACACTCTGTCACTCCTCATCGGGGGGGGGGGGGGCTCAGAGCCACAAAGCCACACTGTCTATTCACCACACTGTCTATCCACCACACTGTCAATTCACCACACTGTCTATTCACCACACTGTCTATCCACCATAATGTCAATCCACCACACTGTCTATCCACCACACTGTCTATCCACCACACTGTCTATCCACCATAATGTCTATCCACCACACTGTCTATCCACCACACTGTCTATTCACCTCACTGTCTATTCACCACACTGTCTATCCACCACACTGTCTATCCACCTCACTGTCTATTCACCTCACTGTCTATTCACCTCACTGTCTATCCACCACACTGTCAATTCACCACACTGTCTATCCACCACACTGTCTATTCACCACACTGTCTATTCACCACACTGTCTATCCACCACACTGTCTATCCACCACACTGTCTATCCACCACACTGTCTATCCACCACACTGTCTATCCACCACACTGTCTATTCACCTCACTGTCTATTCACCACACTGTCTATCCACCACACTGTCTATCCACCTCACTGTCTATTCACCTCACTGTCTATTCACCTTACTGTCTATCCACCACACTGTCTATTCACCTCACTGTCTATTCACCACACTGTCTATCCACCACATTGTCAATCCACCACACTGTCTATTCATCTCACTGTATATTCACCTCACTGTCTATCCACCACACTGTCTATCCACCACACTGTCTATTCACCTCACTGTCTATCCACCATACTCTCTATTCACCTCACTGTCTATCCACCACACTGTCTATTCACCTCACTGTCTATCCACCATACTGTCTATCCACCACACTGTCTATCCACCACACTGTCTATTCACCTCACTGTCTATCCACCATACTGTCTATCCACCACACTGTCTATCCACCACACTGTCTATTCACCTCACTGTCTATCCACCATACTGTCTATCCACCACACTGTCTATCCACCATACTGTCTATCCACAGACACCAGTTCTTTCCTCTCTCTTCTTCTTCTGATGAAAAAGCAAATCTTGTCACATTCATTCTGACTCTGGGGAAGTCTTACATCAAGCTATGATGATGACCATGTTACCTTGTCGTCTTCTATGACTTCCTGTGGTTGAGTGGAGAGACACCCAGTACTGTCCACTGTATGATTTCAGGAGGGAGAAGACCAGACATGGTGTGACCATGCTATGCCTCAAACATCACCCTGGTTGGTTTACTGTCAGAAAGCCTCTCTCTTAACTGGTTCCCAGCACACAGCAGGACCTGCGCTGACGTCACTTGACCCCTCAGCACAACTAGGCCCTTGCTAAATGGCAATCAATTTCCATTAGTGGAGCAGGACAGAGACTGATCAAACTGGGCAGAAGCTGTAGGACACACACATGGCTGGACACATGGCTGGACCTGGGAGACAGCAGGACAGGATAGGTAGCAGGGCAATGCCAACGCTAGTCCAGTCAACTTTGACTCTACACTCTTCTTCCCTCTCAGAGGTGCCTCCAGAATGCAGTGGTCAGGCCAACATCATCACTCTTCTTAGAACTCAAAGGCAGCATATTGCAAGTCAGCAATGTCTGAACCTACTGGATAGAATGGGAGAGAGGAGGGAGTGTCCCTGGTTCAGATGGGTTTAGTGGTCAGGACAGGAGATATATTAATACTGTTTCAGATGGGTTTAGGGGTCAGGACAGGAGATATATTAATACTGTTTCAGATGGGTTTAGTGGTCAGGACAGGAGATACATTAATACTGTTTCAGATTGGTTTAGGGGTCAGGACAGGAGATATATTAATACTGTTTCAGATGGGTTTAGGGGTCAGGACAGGAGATATATTAATACTGGTTCAGATGGGTTTAGGGGTCAGGACAGGAGATATATTAATACTGGTTCAGATGGGTTTAGGGGTCAGGACAGGAGATACATTAATACTGTTTCAGATGGGTTTAGTAGTCAGGACAGGACATATATTAATACTGTTTCAGATGGGTTTACTGGTCAGGACAGGAGATATATTAATACTGTTTCAGATGGGTTTAGTGGTCAGGACAGGAGATATATTAATAATGTTTCAGATGGGTTTAGGGGTCAGGACAGGAGATATATTAATACTGGTTCAGATGGGCTTAGTGGTCAGGACAGGAGATATATTAATACTGTTTCAGATGGGTTTAGTGATCAGGGCAGGGGAAACCTGTATATTAATACTGTTTCAGATGGGTTTAGGGGTCAGAACAGGAGATATATTAATACTGTTTCAGATTGGTTTAGTGGTCAGGACAGGAAATATATTAATACTGTTTCAGATGGGTTTAGTGGTCAGGACAGGAGCTATATTAATACTGTTTCAGTTGGGTTTAGTGGTCAGGACAGGAGATATATTAATACTGTTTCAGATGAGTTTAGGGGTCAGGACAGGAGATATATTAATACTGTTTCAGATGGGTTTAGTGGTCAGGACAGGAGATATATTAATACTGTTTCAGATGGGTTTAGTGGTCAGGACAGGATATATATTGATACTGTTTCAGATGGGTTTAGTGGTCAGGACAGGAGATATATTAATACTGTTTCAGATTGGTTTAGGGGTCAGGACAGGAGATATATTAATACTGTTTCAGATGGGTTTAGGGGTCAGGACAGGAGATATATTAATACTGTTTCAGATGGGTTTAGTGGTCAGGACAGGAGATATATTAATACTGTTTCAGATGAGTTTAGGGGTCAGGACAGGAGATATATTAATACTGTTTCAGATGGGTTTAGTGGTCAGGACAGGAGATATATTAATACTGTTTCAGATGAGTTTAGGGGTCAGGGCAGGAGATATATTAATACTGTTTCAGATGGGTTTAGTGGTCAGGACAGGAGATATATTAATACTGTTTCAGTTGGGTTTAGGGGTCAGGACAGGAGATATATTAATACTGTTTCAGATGAGTTTAGGGGTCAGGGCAGGAGATATATTAATACTGTTTCAGATGGGCTTAGTGGTCAGGACAGGAGATATATTAATACTGTTTCAGATGAGTTTAGGGGTCAGGACAGGAGATATATTAATACTGTTTCAGATGGGCTTAGTGGTCAGGACAGGAGATATATTAATACTGTTTCAGTTGGGTTTAGGGGTCAGGACAGGACAGGAGATATATTAATACTGTTTCAGATGAGTTTAGTGGTCAGGACAGGAGATATATTAATACTGTTTCAGATGGGTTTAGTGGTCAGGACAGGAGATCTATTAATACTGTTTCAGTTGGGTTTAGGGGTCAGGACAGGAGATCTATTAATACTGTTTCAGTTGGGTTTAGTGGTCAGGACAGGAGATATATTAATACTGTTTCAGTTGGGTTTAGGGGTCAGGACAGGACAGGAGATATATTAATACTGTTTCAGATGAGTTTAGGGGTCAGGGCAGGAGATATATTAATACTGTTTCAGTTGGGTTTAGGGGTCAGGGCAGGAGGAGACTCGTTGAGGCTAGGTGACCTCTGCTAGCGTCAAGACAGACCAGGGTATCTGAGGAGAAGCCTATCTGATGTAGCCAGAGCCAGAACCTGAGCCGGACTCTGCTCACGTGACGTGTCAGAAGTAGGCGTTAACCAGACAGTGTGTTTGTTAAGCTTGGAGCCCATATCTGTTTGTCAAGGAACATGGAGAACACATAGTCCCCTCGTCAAGCTTGGTTTGGACTCTTTTGTGAAGGAGGCCCTATTTCAAGACCAGCCATTAAACTCCAGAGGTGGAAAAACAACAAAGCACTGTGTTCGGTGGCCTTGATACCTGCCTAGGAAGAAACGGATCTCAAAACGCCATCTTGTCTGGCTTTGTTGGAGGCTCTTTGTAGCATTCAGCTATTCCAAGGCTTGGCCCTGGCTATACATAGACCCTCAACGAGAAGGAGAAACCCAAGTGCTCGCCACACAAAAGATGCCGGTGCTAATTTTGGCTGAGGACGTGCTGTGCCGACAAAACTACGGGGGACTTTTTCCGTTGCAGATTGGGGGGGGGGAATAATTAACAGCTCTTATGTATTGCATTGAGATTAAAGTAGGGACATCCCTTTTCAAGGTAACACTTTCCAAAAGGATGAGGCCCCTCCAAAATATCCCCCAATGATACTGATGAATAAAAACAGCATATTGTGGATCTCTCTCCTACCACTCATGATCATATACCATACATGTTTTACAGTGGTATAAAGTATATCTGTGAGGTCACAAGCAGGCCTGAAACACATCAGATTATGTGTCATGTAACCACTAATCACCATCCCCAGTTTCACCAAAGTGCAGCCAATACCCTATAATCCCTCATAGGGTGAGTCCCTTCAGGTTAAAGGGCCAGTGCTTGGGTTGAAAAAACTGAATTCCCTGCATCTTGACTGTACATGATGGAACCATGCATTTTCCCTCTGTGTATTTACAAGCATTATTCCACATAATATATAACAATATATGCCACTTAGCAGACGCTTTAATCCAGAGTGATTTACAGATGGTCCCAAGAAAGGAACCCAGTCGCCTGGTGTTACAAGCTACTGATAGAGTTACAGAGGATCACCGCATGGTACTGGGTGGAGGTGGAGCCTATGAGGCTAGCCCTGTAATTGGTGCATTCATCTCCCCAGGGGAACATTATAGTCCCCTGTATAGGTGTTATTGTATTTTTTATATTCTAATCCCAGGAGTATCCTGACTTCAACCAACACCTGATGCAAGACTAATCTTGACTGAGAGGGTGATCAATTGAGGATGATGACAGTGACGATGTGCATTCATGGTATAATCGCCTCTAAAAAGTAGGGACCCTTTAAGCTCACTGGCCCCAGTGTCTATGTAAATTATGGTTTATGGGGACACATGCATGGACTCTGTTTCACACCAGCTGCCTCCAGGGGAGATTCTCTAGAACAGGTATTCCCAAACTGGGGTACGCAATGCCATCGGGGGTACGCCAACTAAAACTGTGATTCACATTTTAAAAAGTATATTTATGTGATTCACATTTTCAAACAGACCATTTATATTTTCCAACGGGGCTATACATTTGGGTGAGGTTTTTTCCTCCCCTGAGTAGCCTCGTTTCACTGCCAAAAATATAATTAAACCATCTAGTGTTCAGCGAAATAACAACACAATGTCTAATACAGGTAGTCTAGTCAAATAATTAACATCCAATCACATTAACCGTTACTCTCTCGCGGGAATTCCACTAATGGTCCGTATGTAGTCAAACGTAGCTGCTGCTCATTCCGTTTGCTCGAAAATTGATAAATGGTTAAAAAAGTAAGGCCCATAGAGACACATACCAGCTCTACTGGTAGTACTGCTACTACCAGCAGTACTACACCTGCACCTGTCGATGACACAAGTTGTTCTGCTTCCATGAGCACATCCAATGCCAGCATCAGTAATTCTAGGGACAGGGACGTTGGACCATCGAAGAGGCACAAATATGATGAGAACTACATTGATTTGGGGTTCACTTATATTGGGAGTAGTGCCTTTCCACAGCCACAGTGTGTTATATGTGCAAAAGTACTATCTCACAAGTCAATGAAATCTTCACTCTTGCGCAGACATTTAGAAACAAAACATGGCAATTTGAAAAATAAGCCACAGGAGTTTTTTGAGCGAGAATAAAGACTACTTTTGAGTAGTAAGACATGTATAAAAGCAACAGATACCATTAATAAGAAGGGGCTAGAAGAGTCTTATATGGTGAGCTACCGAGTGGCTAGGACAGACAAGCCCCATACTATTGTGGAGGACTTAATTCTTGCTTCTGCCGCGGATATGGCTTGGACAATGCTGGGGGAAAAGGTCAAAAAACTATACAGACAATGCCTCCATCAAACAACACTGTTTCACAACGCATCATTGACATTGCAAGAGATGATTTGACAAAAATTACTGCTTCGCATACAAGCCAGGGATTTCTATGCGTTACAGCTGGATGAGTCAACAGACGTGGCTGGGCCTGGCACAGCTCCTGGTATATGTCCGTTACGTTTATGGGGGTCAAGGAAGACATCCTCTTCTGCAAACCACTGGAAACCAGGACAACAGGAGAAGATATTTTCAAAGTACAGGACAGCTTCGTGACATCAAATGGACTTTGGTGGTCAAGATGTGTTGGTATCTGTACTGATGGTGCAAAAGCCATGACAGGGAGACATAGTGGAGTGATAACACGCGTGCAAGTAGTTGCTCCGACGCCACTTGGTTACACTGCAGCATCCACCGAGAGGCTCTTGCTTCCAAGGAATGCCCGACAGCTTGAAAGACATTTTGGACACTACAGTGAAAATGGTTAACTTTGTTAAAGCAAGGCCCTTGAACTCTCGTGTATTTTATGCACTATGCAATGATATGCACAGCGACCATGTAACGTTTTTACAACATACAGAAGTGCGCTGGTTATCAAGGGGCAAAGTATTGATAACTTTTTTGGAATTGAGAGACGAGCTTAAAGTTTTCTTTACTGACTATAATTTTCACTTGTGTGACCACTTGCATGATGACGAGTTTCTCACACGACTGGCCTATCTGGGTGATGTTTTTTCTCGCCTGAATGATCTGAATCTAGGATTACAGGGACTCTCCGCAACTATATTCAATGTGCGGGACAAAATTGAGGCTATGATTAAGAAGTTGGTGCTCTTCTCTGTCTGTTCTAATGAGGACAACACACAGGTATTTCCATCATTGTGTGATTTTTTTTGTGCAAATGAACTCAAGCTTACGGACAATGTCAAATGTGATATAGCGAAGCACCTGGTACGCAATTAAGCAGGTACTTTCCCGAAACGAATGACACAAACAACTGGATTCATTATCCCTTTCATGCCCTGCCTCCAGTTCCCTTACTGATATCTGAACAAGAGAGCCTCATCGAAATTGCAACAAGCGGTTCTGCGAAAATTGAATTTAATCAGAAGCCACTGCCAGATTTCTGGATTGGGCTGCACTCAGAGTATCCTGCCTTGGCAATTCATGCTGTTAAGACACTGATGCCCTTTGCAACCACGTACCTATGTGAGAGTGGATTCTTGGCCCTCACTAGCATGAAAACTAAATACAGGCACAGACCTTGTGTGGAAAATGATTTAAGACTGAGACTCTCTCCAATACAACCCAACATTACAACACAACATTGCAGAGTTATGTGCATCCTTTCAAGCGCACCCTTCTCATTAGCCTGTGGTGAGTTATTCACAATTTTCGATGAACAAATAAGGTTTAATATGTAAGATGGTTAAATAAAGAGCAAAATGATCGATTATTATTATTTGTGCCCTGGTCCTATAAGAGGTCTTTGTCACTTCCCATGAGCCGGGTTGTGACAAAAACTCACACTCATTCTTTGTTTAATAAATGTATTGTATAGTGTGTGTGTGGCAGGGTTACAATGATGGCAAAAAATAACCTACTGCACCAGCCTGTTGTGTTGGAACCAACGGAGGCCCTCCTCAGTAATGGTGTGGGAAACACTGCTCTTACTCTGGCCATGCTTATCCATGACCTACTGCACCAGCCTATTGTGTTGGAACCAACGGAGACCCGCCTCAGTAATGGTGTGGGAAACACTACTCTTACTCTGGCCATGCTTATCCATGAACTACTGCACCAGCCTGTTGTGTTGGAACCAACAGAGACCCTCCTCAGTAATGGTGTGGGAAACACTGCTCTTACTCTGGCCATGCTTATCCATGACCTACTGCACCAGCCTGTTGTGTTGGAACCAACGGAGACCCTCCTCAGTAATGGTGTGGGAAACACTGCTCTTACTCTGGCCATGCTTATCCATGACCTACTGCACCAGCCTGTTGTGTTGGAACCAACGGAGACCCTCCTCAGTAATGGTGTGGGAAACACTGCTCTTACTCTGGCCATGCTTATCCATGACCTACTGCACCAGCCTGTTGTGTTGGAACCAACGGAGACCCTCCTCAGTAATGGTGTGGGAAACCCTGCTCTTACTCTGGCCATGCTTATCCATGACCTACTGCACCAGCCTGTTGTGTTGGAACCAACGGAGGCCCGCCTCAGTAATGGTGTGGGAAACACTGCTCTTACTCTGGCCATGCTTATCCATGACCTACTGCACCAGCCTGTTGTGTTGGAACCAACGGAGACCCGCCTCAGTAATGGTGTGGGAAACACTGCTCTTACTCTGGCCATGCTTATCCATGACCTACTGCACCAGCCTGTTGTGTTGGAACCAATGGAGACCCTCCTCAGTAATGGTGTGGGATACACTGCTCTTACTCTGGCCATGCTTATCCATGACCTACTGCACCAGCCTGTTGTGTTGGAACCAACGGAGACCCTCCTCAGTAATGGTGTGGGAAACACTGCTCTTACTCTGGCCATGCTTATCCATGACCTACTGCACCAGCCTGTTGTGTTGGAACCAACGGAGACCCTCCTCAGTAATGGTGTGGGAAACACTGCTCTTACTCTGGCCATGCTTATCCATGACCTACTGCACCAGCCTGTTGTGTTGGAACCAAAGGAGACCCGCCTCAGTAATGGTGTGGGAAACACTGCTCTTACTCTGGCCATGCTTATCCATGACCTACTGCACCAGCCTGTTGTGTTGGAACCAACGGAGGCCCTCCTCAGTAATGGTGTGGGAAACACTGCTCTTACTCTGGCCATGCTTATCCATGACCTACTGCACCAGCCTGTTGTGTTGGAACCAACAGAGGCCCGCCTCAGTAATGGTGTGGGAAACACTGCTCTTACTCTGGCCATGCTTATCAATGACCTACTGCACCAGCCTGTTGTGTTGGAACCAACGGAGACCCGCCTCGGTAATGGTGTGGGAAACACTGCTCTTACTCTGGCCATGCTTATCCATGACCTACTGCACCAGCCTGTTGTGTTGGAACCAACGGAGACCCGTCTCAGTAATGGTGTGGGAAACACTGCTCTTACTCTGGCCATGCTTATCCATGACCTACTGCACCAGCCTGTTGTGTTGGAACCAACGGAGACCCTCCTCAGTAATGGTGTGGGATACACTGCTTACTCTGGCCATGCTTATCCATGACCTAGTGCACCAGCCTGTTGTGTTGGAACCAACGGAGACCCTCCTCAATAATGGTGTGGGATACACTGCTTACTCTGGCCATGCTTATCCATGACCTACTGCACCAGCCTGTTGTGTTGGAACCAACGGAGACCCGCCTCAGTAATGGTGTGGGAAACACTGCTCTTACTCTGGCCATGCTTATCCATGACCTACTGCACCAGCCTGTTGTGTTGGAACCAACGGAGACCCGCCTCAGTAATGGTGTGGGAAACACTGCTCTTACTCTGGCCATGCTTATCCATGACCTACTGCACCAGCCTGTTGTGTTGGAACCAACGGAGGCCCTCCTCAGTAATGGTGTGGGAAACACTGCTCTTACTCTGGCCATGCTTATCCATGACCTACTGCACCAGCCTGTTGTGTTGGAACCAACGGAGGCCCTCCTCAGTAATGGTGTGGGAAACACTGCTCTTACTCTGGCCATGCTTATCCATGACCTACTGCACCAGCCTGTTGTGTTGGAACCAACGGAGGCCCTCCTCAGTAATGGTGTGGGAAACACTGCTCTTACTCTGGCCATGCTTATCCATGACCTACTGCACCAGCCTGTTGTGTTGGAACCAACGGAGACCCGCCTCAGTAATGGTGTGGGAAACACTGCTCTTACTCTGGCCATGCTTATCCATGACCTACTGCACCAGCCTGTTGTGTTGGAACCAACGGAGACCCTCCTCAGTAATGGTGTGGGAAACACTGCTCTTACTCTGGCCATGCTTATCCATGACCTACTGCACCAGCCTGTTGTGTTGGAACCAACAGAGACCCTCCTCAGTAATGGTGTGGGAAACACTGCTCTTACTCTGGCCATGCTTATCCATGACCTACTGCACCAGCCTGTTGTGTTGGAACCAACGGAGGCCCTCCTCAGTAATGGTGTGGGAAACACTGCTCTTACTCTGGCCATGCTTATCCATGACCTACTGCACCAGCCTGTTGTGTTGGAACCAACGGAGGCCCTCCTCAGTAATGGTGTGGGAAACACTGCTCTTACTCTGGCCATGCTTATCCATGACCTACTGCACCAGCCTGTTGTGTTGGAACCAACGGAGGCCCTCCTCAGTAATGGTGTGGGAAACACTGCTCTTACTCTGGCCATGCTTATCCATGACCTACTGCACCAGCCTGTTGTGTTGGAACCAACGGAGACCCTCCTCAGTAATGGTGTGGGAAACACTGCTCTTACTCTGGCCATGCTTATCCATGACCTACTGCACCAGCCTGTTGTGTTGGAACCAACGGAGGCCCTCCTCAGTAATGGTGTGGGAAACACTGCTCTTACTCTGGCCTACTTTATTCAAGCAGATGGTGGCTCTCATTACCGTTTCTGCAGCAAAACATTCTGAGCTACAACTATTGATCTCCCATCCAACCTTGTTCTGATCTTGACAACAACATTCTGAGTGTATCGGTGAGGTGTGTCACATCTAGGCAGGAGCCTTCAAACTCTTCTCCATATTCCAACCCCCCAAAACCCCTTTTTCATTTAAAGATCATTTTGTCTTGTTACATTGCTTTTACCACAACTCCCCCAGTCAGAGTTAACAAATCATCATATTTGAGTTAACATATCATTTCTGGCAAGGCTGGAGATTGATCTAAATACATTCAAATGAGAAAAAGAGTGCTGAGCGTTTACAGCCTTTTGACTCCATCATCATCCTGGGGCAGCAGGTAGCCTAGTGGTTAGAGTGTTGGACCAGTAACCAGCAGGTAGCCTAGTGGTTAGAGTGTTGGACTAGTAACCAGCAGGTAGCCTATTGGTTAGAGTGTTGGACCAGTAACCAGCAGGTAGCCTAGTGGTTAGAGTGTTGGACCAGTAACCAGCAGGTAGCCTAGTGGTTAGAGTGTTGGACCAGTAACCAGCAGGTAGCCTAGTGGTTAGAGTGTTGGACTAGTAACCAGCAGGTAGCCTATTGGTTAGAGTGTTGGACCAGTAACCAGCAGGTAGCCTAGTGGTTAGAGTGTTGGACCAGTAACCAGCAGGTAGCCTAGTGGTTTGGACCAGTAACCAGCAGGTAGCCTAGTGGTTAGAGTGTTGGACTAGTAACCAGCAGGTAGCCTAGTGGTTAGAGTGTTGGACCAGTAACCAGCAGGTAGCCTAGTGGTTAGAGTGTTGGACCAGTAACCAGCAGGTAGCCTAGTGGTTAGAGTGTTGGACCAGTAACCAGCAGGTAGCCTAGTGGTTAGAGTGTTGGACCAGTAACCAGCAGGTAGCCTAGTGGTTAGAGTGTTGGACCAGTAACCAGCAGGTAGCCTAGTGGTTAGAGTGTTGGACCAGTAACCAGCAGGTAGCCTAGTGGTTAGAGTGTTGGACCAGTAACCAGAAGGTAGCCTAGTGGTTAGAGTGTTGGACTAGTAACCAGCAGGTAGCCTAGTGGTTAGAGTGTTGGACTAGTAACCTAGTAACTGAAAGGTTGCAAGATCAGATCCCAGAGCTGACATGGTAAAAATCTGTCGTTCTGCCCCTGAACAAGGCAGTTAACCCACTGTTCCTAGGCTATCATTGTAAATAAGAATTTGCCAGAGTTTAATGGCCCTGATGCAAATGTTAAAAGTACAGCAGCACTGGAATCAGGCAGTTTGGACCACTGCATTAATGAGTCATGCCCCCCTCCACCCTGTCTTCTAGAACATGCAGAACACCTAGACATTGAGGTGTCACTATAAACTAGCCTTTGCGATCCACTTTTCAAATGGAAGGCTCCTCATTTGTGTTCATCCTTGACTCAATACCAGTCCCCTAAACCGTCTGCTGGATTCAACAACCCTGCATCTTTGCAACAAGGGGTGAGTCCAAAATGCACAAGCAGCACAACCATAACATATGCATCTGGGTGGCAGGCAGCCTAACGATTAGAGCGTTTGGGCAGTAAGAAAAGTCCTGGGTTTGAATCCCTGAGCCGACGAGGTGAAAAATCGGTTGATGTTCCCTTAAGCAAGGCACTTAACCCTAATTGCTCCGACGGTCACCGTTGATAATGGCTGACCCTGGCCGTGACCCCACTCTCCGAGGGTGTCTCAGGGGAGGTGGGATATGCAAAGAATACACTTCCAATTCCCACAGGTATATAATACCCACTTGTACATGTGTGAAATAGGACACATACAAGCACCCACCAAACTATTATTATTACCAGACACAGAGTGGATTCTGTTCATCTCATTCACACCTTGAGTCCAGCCCATGATTACATTCAGCATGGCATCTTTCCGGAGGGAGCATGTGGACTTATGGTCTGCCCCGTGCCAGGCTTTGGAGACTTTCTATAGGTTGGCATGGAAACTATCAGCCCATCCTCATCTAACCCACTACTCCCCTCACCCTCCTGATGGGCAGCTGGAGGCTCACTAGCACAGACCCACCACTCCCATTCAGAACACAGAGGGAGAGAGACGGGAGGTAGAGGTAGACAGAGAAGGAAGGGAGGTAGAGATAGAGGTAGCGAGAGTGCAGAAAGAGCAGAGAGAGAGAGAGCAGAGAGAGAGCAGAGAGAGAGCAGAGAGAGAGCAGAGATAGTGAGAGAGAGAGCAGAGAGAGAGCAGAGAGAGAGCAGAGAGAGAGCAGAGATAGAGAGAGAGAGAGCAGAGAGAGAGCAGAGAGTGAGCAGAGAGTGAGCAGAGAGTGAGCAGAGATAGTGAGAGAGAGCAGAGATAGAGAGAGAGCAGAGAGAGAGCAGAGAGAGAGAGAGCAGAGATAGAGAGAGCAGAGAGAGAGAGAGAAAGCAGAGAGAAAGAGAAAGAGAGAGAAAAGACGTCAATAGACAGTGTTGGCTTTACACCCAAACATAACAAAGACACTTGCATGGTTTTACTCCCTAACATGACAAAGACACTTGCATGGTTTTACTCCCTAACATAACAAAGACACTTGCATGGTTTTACTCCCTAACATAACAAAGACACTTGCATGGTTTTACTCCCTAACATGACAAAGACACTTGCATGGTTTTACTACCTAACATGACAAAGACACTTGCATGGTTTTATACCCTAACATGACAAAGACACTTGCATGGTTTTACTCCCTAACATAACAAAGACACTTGCATGGTTTTACTCCCTAACATAACAAAGACACTTGCATGGTTTTACTCCCTAACATGACAAAGACACTTGCATGGTTTTACTCACTAACATAACAAAGACACTTGCATGGTTTTACTCCCTAATATGACAAAGACACTTGCATGGTTTTACACCCTAACATAACAAAGACACTTGCATGGTTTTACTCCCTAACATGACAAAGACACTTGCATGGTTTTACACCCTAACATAACAAAGACACTTGCATGGTTTTACACCCTAACATAACAAAGACACTTGCATGGTTTTACTCCCTAACATAACAAAGACACTTGCATGGTTTTACTCCCTAACATAACAAAGACACTTGCATGGTTTTACTCACTAACATGACAAAGACACTTGCATGGTTTTACTCCCTAATATGACAAAGACACTTGCATGGTTTTACACCCTAACATAACAAAGACACTTGCATGGTTTTACTCCCTAATATGACAAAGACACTTGCATGGTTTTACTCCCTAACATGACAAAGACACTTGCATGGTTTTACTCCCTAACATAACAAAGACACTTGCATGGTTTTACTCACTAACATAACAAAGACACTTGCATGGTTTTACTCACTAACATAACAAAGACACTTGCATGGTTTTACTCACTAACATAACAAAGACACTTGCATGGTTTTACTCACTAACATAACAAAGACACTTGCATGGTTTTACTCCCTAACATAACAAAGACACTTGCATGGTTTTACTCCCTAACATGACAAAGACACTTGCATGGTTTTACTCACTAACATAACAAAGACACTTGCATGGTTTTACTCACTAACATAACAAAGACACTTGCATGGTTTTACTCCCTAACATGACAAAGACACTTGCATGGTTTTACTCCCTAACATAACAAAGACACTTGCATGGTTTTACTCACTAACATAACAAAGACACTTGCATGGTTTTACTCCCTAACATGACAAAGACACTTGCATGGTTTTACTCACTAACATAACAAAGACACTTGCATGGTTTTACTCACTAACATAACAAAGACACTTGCATGGTTTTACTCCCTAACATAACAAAGACACTTGCATGGTTTTACTCCCAAACATAACAAAGACACTTGCATGGTTTTACTCCCTAACATAACAAAGACACTTGCATGGTTTTACTCCCTAATATGACAAAGACACTTGCATGGTTTTACTCACTAACATAACAAAGACACTTGCATGGTTTTACTCCCTAACATGACAAAGACACTTGCATGGTTTTACTCACTAACATAACAAAGACACTTGCATGGTTTTACTCCGTAACATAACAAAGACACTTGCATGGTTTTACTCACTAACATAACAAAGACACTTGTAAGGTTTTACTCCCTAACATAACAAAGACACTTGCATGGTTTTACTCACTAATATGACAAAGACACTTGCATGGTTTTACACCCTAACATGACAAAGACACTTGCATGGTTTTACTCCCTAACATAACAAAGACACTTGCATGGTTTTACTCACTAATATGACAAAGACACTTGCATGGTTTTACACCCTAACATAACAAAGACACTTGCATGGTTTTACTCACTAACATAACAAAGACACTTGTAAGGTTTTACTCCCTAACATAACAAAGACACTTGCATGGTTTTACTCCCTAACATAACAAAGACACTTGCATGGTTTTACTCACTAACATAACAAAGACACTTGCATGGTTTTACTCACTAATATGACAAAGACACTTGCATGGTTTTACACCCTAACATGACAAAGACACTTGCATGGTTTTACTCCCTAACATAACAAAGACACTTGCATGGTTTTACTCACTAATATGACAAAGACACTTGCATGGTTTTACACCCTAACATAACAAAGACACTTGCATGGTTTTACTCCCTAACATGACAAAGACACTTGCATGGTTTTACACCCTAACATAACAAAGACACTTGCATGGTTTTACTCCCTAACATAACAAAGACACTTGCATGGTTTTACTCACTAACATAACAAAGACACTTGCATAGTTTTACTCCCTAACATAACAAAGACACTTGCATGGTTTTACTCCCTAACATGACAAAGACACTTGCATGGTTTTACTCACTAACATAACAAAGACACTTGCATAGTTTTACTCACTAACATAACAAAGACACTTGCATGGTTTTACTCACTAACATAACAAAGACACTTGCATGGTTTTACACCCTAACATAACAAAGACACTTGCATGGTTTTACTCCCTAACATAACAAAGACACTTGCATGGTTTTACTCACTAACATGACAAAGACACTTGCATGGTTTTACTCCCTAACATAACAAAGACACTTGCATGGTTTTATACCCTAACATGACAAAGACACTTGCATGGTTTTACTCCCTAACATGACAAAGACACTTGCATGGTTTTATACCCTAACATGACAAAGACACTTGCATGGTTTTACTCACTAACATAACAAAGACACTTGCATGGTTTTACTCCCTAACATGACAAAGACACTTGCATGGTTTTACTCCCTAACATAACAAAGACACTTGCATGGTTTTACTCACTAACATAACAAAGACACTTGCATGGTTTTACTCACTAACATAACAAAGACACTTGTAAGGTTTTACTCCCTAACATAACAAAGACACTTGCATGGTTTGCGTTGTGTGTTTGTGTGCGTGTTGTTTGTGTCATTGCTATGCTATAACACTAAAATGCCCACTCCCAATGACACACTTTCCTGGCGCTGACCCCCAGCGTGCTGTAGCCTGGCATGAGAAGCCAGTTGGCAAACACTAGCGAGCATTACACAAAGAAGTGTGCTTTGTTCTGTCTCTGTTCTTTTTTCTATCCTGTCTCCCTTTCTTCCCCACTTTCTCCTCCTTTCTCTCTCTTCCAACCCTCCCCCCTTTCATCTCTCCCTCCCTTCCTCCATTGCATCATTCCCTTTAGACAAACAGAAAACATCTCCTCCCCTTCAGGACAAAGCCAAGGCTAACGGACTGCTTGGGGTAAGCCTATGTTTTAATTCAAATGTAAGGAGCTAAATCTTTATGTGCCTCAACACTGAATGAATCACTGAGCAGGTTGCTAGAATGGTTTCATTGAAGAAAAGCTGTGGTTGTGAAGAGAAATCCACCCGCTCTGGGACTGATCAGGCTCATCTAAAATTCAAACAGATGATCTTTCTCACACTACTTTCCCTCATACCATCCCCTTCACTGACTCAATAAGAACAGGTCCAGGAAGAGAAACTAGTGTAAATAAACACTGCAGCCTTTAGTTAGGAAGTATGATGATACCAATGAGGAAGCAGAAAGTATAGTGTGGGGCTGTGAGCTGAAAACGGTCTCAGAATGGATCTAGTGCTTGGCAGTGTTGAGGAGACAAACTGGATCGGAGCCTGTAGCACATGCTGCGCTTCAAGATAGCAAATCATGTGCAGAGCGTTTCAGAAACACACTGCCAGACATGACTTGATAACTCACAGATCAAACAAAAGAGGTCTGTGTGCAACTCAATGGACTAAGACCTCATCAACCCAATGGACTAAGACCTCATCAGCCCAATAGAATAAGACCTCATCAGCCCAATAGAATAAGACCTCATCAGCCCAATAGAATAAGACTAAGGACTAAGACCTCAAGCCAATAGAATAAGACCTCATCAACCCAATGGACTAAGACCTCATCAACCCAATGGACTAAGACCTCATCAAGCCAATACAATAAGACCTCATCAAGCCAATAGAATAAGACCTCATCAAGCCAATAGAATAAGACCTCATCAACCCAATGGACAAAGACCTCATCAACCCAATGGACAAAGACCTCATCAACCCAATGGACTAAGACCTCATCAGCCCAATAGACTAAGACCTCATCAAGCCAATAGAATAAGACCTCATCAACCCAATGGACTAAGACCTCATCAACCCAATGGACTAAGACCTCATCAAGCCAATAGAATAAGACCTCATCAAGCCAATAGAATAAGACCTCATCAAGCCAATAGAATAAGACCTCATCAAGCCAATAGAATAAGACCTCATCAACCCAATGGACAAAGACCTCATCAACCCAATGGACTAAGACCTCATCAGCCCAATGGACTTAAGACCTCATCAACCCAATAGAATAAGACCTCATCAAGCCAATAGAAAAAGACCTCATCAACCCAATGGACAAAGACCTCATCAACCCAATGGACAAAGACCTCATCAACCCAATGGACAAAGACCTCATCAACCCAATGGACAAAGACCTCATCAACCTAATGGACAAAGACCTCATCAACCTAATGGACAAAGACCTCATCAACCCAATGGACTAAGACCTCATCAAGCCAATAGAATAAGACCTCATCAAGCCAATAGAATAAGACCTCATCAACCCAATGGACTAAGACCTCATCAACCCAATGGACTAAGACCTCATCAACCCAATGGACTAAGACCTCATCAAGCCAAAGGAACTAAGACCTAGTGAATTCATGTCTATAGGGTATTCCAGTATTGAGATAACAGAGGAATGATAATGACTGAACACCTCCCTCTGCAACTGGATCCTGGACTTCCTGATGGGCCGCCCCCAGGTGGTGAGGGAAGGCAACACCACATCCGCCATGCTGACCCTCAACACCATCCGCCACTCTGACCCTCCCAAGACTGTGGCCACGCACGACTCCAACACCATCATTAAGTTTGCCATTGACACACCAGTGGTAGGCCTGATCACCGACGACAATGAAACAGCCTATAGGGAGGTCAGAGACCTGACAGTGTGGTGCCAGGACAAAAACCTCTCCCTCAACGTGAGCAAGACAAAGAGGAAAACGAGGGCCGAGCATACCCCCATTCACATTGACAGGGCACTAGTGGAGCCGGTCGAGAGCTTCTTGGTGTCCACATCACTAAGGACCAATGTTCCAATGTTCACGTTTACTGTAAACACTGAGGCTGTACCCGCTTTAAGTTAGTTTTAACAGTGGCCAAGTAGTCTACTGTGGCTATTTGATCATAATGTAGGCCTACCAGAGTGGCCTACCATCAGAAACAAGGGACAAAATGCATCCCATTACATTTGAACATGGAAATAGCTGTTCTATCGTTCAGCCAATGTGTGGTGTTCAACATAGGCCTACATTCCATGACTTTTGACTTTAAAAAAAACATGCAGGGCTTGACATTAACCTGTTTATCCACTTGTCCTCCAGACAAAGGAGGTGACTGGAAATGTTGTTGTGTTGTTTGATGCAAGAAACCACTTCACAAAATAAAATGCATCATTATTCACATACCATTATTACGAAGAATCAGACAAATAATGGCTACAACACTGCCCCTTTAAGACAAAAAAAAGCTCCTTACCTGACTCGCTTTTCAAAATGCAAACCTTTTGTGCTTTTGTAGGAAGCAATCACTCCCCCATTGATGACTACAAATGATCTAAAACTGGACTAATAACTAAATGTGCACACGTCGGTAGATGTAGCTCTCGCTTTGATCTCAAAACAAGCATATCTACTGATGACCGCTCATGCTGTAAAAACAGTCCAGTTCAATGTGAATGGCATAGATCCTTATATGGCAGTGATCTATTTGCATATAGGCCTACTGCAGCTCTGATTGGTTTATGGGCACCGGTGTGTGTAGAGTATGGGCCTGAGTCGTACTTGTCAATGCAATAGTGCAATGCAATACTCTGATGCGTTCTGCCTACAACAAAATCTCTTGCATAGTTAGTTTTGCATACTAAGTCTTGCATTGTTAATTTTGTTTCGGTATGTTGCATTGAAAGTGGCTAATATTGCGTTGATTCGATCACAATTCCCACAGTACAGGGAAACATTGATAGTGTTATCTCTAGAAAGTTGAGTGAAGTTACATTTTATGCTTCTCTGTGCAGGCTGATATTTCTTCGACACAGCAGTCCCAGGGGAGCTGCCTGCCCGAGCGAAGCTTATAGGGAACATTGCTAAGGACCTATCATGGTCCAAACACACCAACACTGTCGTGAAGAGGACACGACAACGCCTATTCCGTCTCAGGAGGTTGAAAAGATTTGGCATGGGACCTCAGATCCTCAAAAAGTTCTACAGCTGCACCATCAAGAGCATCCATCGCCGCCTGGTATGGCAACTGCTCTGCATCAGACCGCAAGGCACTAAAAAGGGTAATGCAAACTCTTTTGCACAGGCTCCATGTACACTCACTGAAATCTAACCACACACTCACACATACTACACTGACACTCCAACACACACACATACACAAAACACACACACACATGCATATTGACGCCACACACATACACATACATTCACATTCCTTCACACTCTTCACATACACTGCTGTTACTCTCTGTTTATTACCTATGCATATGCATAGTCACTTTACTCCTACCTACATGAACATATTACCTCAATTACCTTGACTAACCCGTACCCCTGCACATTGAATCGGTACCGGTACCCCCTGTATATAGCCACTTTATTGTTATTTTATTGTGTTACTCTATTTCATTTAGTTTATTTAGCCAATTTTTCTTACTTACTTTTTGAAAACTTTGAATTGTTGGTTAAGGGCTCGTAAGTAAGCATTTCACGGTTGTATTCGACGCATGTGACAAATAACATTTGATTTGATTTGATAAACTTCATGGACTAAAGTTTCTGGTTGTGTGCTGGTGTTACCTAGGGTATTGTCTTTTGCACAAGTGCTCTTAAAATCCCTCCAAGTCTTGACGAGTCATTTGAAGAAGTTTATGCGGTCAGTTTCTGAGAGGAAGTACTGTTTGGTGCTCTGACCAATAACCCTCTAACACACAAAGCAGAACAGAGACAAAGACTGTTTCAAAATACCCCACAGGGAAAAAAACATCTTCCTTATTTGGGCAAAGAACAACAGTCAGAAACACTCAGAAGAAGGAACTAATTCAGTCAATATGTCCATGGCTCATATCTGCCAGTCTAACTAAGTTGTCTCTTTGGTTAAGGACAGTATAAGCATCATAGTGAACTGGGAAACAGGAATGTGGTTAGGTATGTAAAAAGTGGAGTGAAACACACCAGACATCATAGTGAACTGGGAAACGGGAATGTGGTTAGGTATGTTAAAAGTGGAGTGAAACACACCAGACATCATAGTGAACTGGGAAACAGGAATGTGGTTAGGTATGTAAAAAGTGGAGTGAAACACACCAGACATCATAGTGAACTGGGAAACGGGAATGTGGTTAGGTATGTAAAAAGTGGAGTGAAACACACCAGACATCATAGTGAACTGGGAAACGGGAATGTGGTTAGGTATGTTAAAAGTGGAGTGAAACACACCAGACATCATAGTGAACTGGGAAACAGGAATGTGGTTAGGTATGTAAAAAGTGGAGTGAAACACACCAGACATCATAGTGAACTGGGAAACAGGAATGTGGTTAGGTATGTAAAAAGTGGAGTGAAACACACCAGACATCATAGTGAACTGGGAAACAGGAATGTGGTTAGGTATGTAAAAAGTGGAGTGAAACACACCAGACATCATAGTGAACTGGGAAACAGGAATGTGGTTAGGTATGTAAAAAGTGGAGTGAAACACACCAGACATCATAGTGAACTGGGAAACAGGAATGTGGTTAGGTATGTTAAAAGTGGAGTGAAACACACCAGACATCATAGTGAACTGGGAAACAGGAATGTGGTTAGGTATGTAAAAAGTGGAGTGAAACACACCAGACATCATAGTGAACTGGGAAACGGGAATGTGGTTAGGTATGTAAAAAGTGGAGTGAAACACACCAGACATCATAGTGAACTGGGAAACGGGAATGTGGTTAGGTATGTAAAAAGTGGAGTGAAACACACCAGACATCATAGTGAACTGGGAAACAGGAATGTGGTTAGGTATGTAAAAAGTGGAGTGAAACACACCAGACATCATATTAAATTGGTAAACAGGAATGTGGTTAGGTATGTTAAAAGTGGAGTGAAACACACCAGACATCATAGTGAACTGGGAAACAGGAATGTGGTTAGGTATGTAAAAAGTGGAGTGAAACACACCAGACATCATAGTGAACTGGGAAACGGGAATGTGGTTAGGTATGTAAAAAGTGGAGTGAAACACACCAGACATCATAGTGAACTGGGAAACGGGAATGTGGTTAGGTATGTAAAAAGTGGAGTGAAACACACCAGACATCATAGTGAACTGGGAAACGGGAATGTGGTTAGGTATGTAAAAAGTGGAGTGAAACACACCAGACATCATAGTGAACTGGGAAACAGGAATGTGGTTAGGTATGTAAAAAGTGGAGTGAAACACACCAGACATCACAGTGAGCTGGGAAACGGGAATGTGGTTAGGTATGTAAAAAGTGGAGTGAAACACACCAGACATCATAGTGAACTGGGAAACAGGAATGTGGTTAGGTATGTTAAAAGTGGAGTGAAACACACCAGACATCATAGTGAACTGGGAAACAGGAATGTGGTTAGGTATGTTAAAAGTGGAGTGAAACACACCAGACATCATAGTGAACTGGGAAACAGGAATGTGGTTAGGTATGTTAAAAGTGGAGTGAAACACACCAGACATCATAGTGAACTGGGAAACAGGAATGTGGTTAGGTATGTAAAAGTGGAGTGAAACACACCAGACATCATAGTGAACTGGGAAACAGGAATGTGGTTAGGTATGTAAAAAGTGGAGTGAAACACACCAGACATCATAGTGAACTGGGAAACAGGAATGTGGTTAGGTATGTAAAAAGTGGAGTGAAACACACCAGACATCATAGTGAACTGGGAAACAGGAATGTGGTTAGGTATGTAAAAAGTGGAGTGAAACACACCAGACATCATAGTGAACTGGGAAACAGGAATGTGGTTAGGTATGTAAAAAGTGGAGTGAAACACACCAGACATCATAGTGAACTGGGAAACAGGAATGTGGTTAGGTATGTTAAAAGTGGAGTGAAACACACCAGACATCATAGTGAACTGGGACACAGGAATGTGGTTAGGTATGTAAAAAGTGGAGTGAAACACACCAGACATCATAGTGAACTGGGAAACAGGAATGTGGTTAGGTATGTAAAAAGTGGAGTGAAACACACCAGACATCATAGTGAACTGCGAAACAGGAATGTGGTTAGGTATGTTAAAAGTGGAGTGAAACACACCAGACATCATAGTGAACTGGGAAACAGGAATGTGGTTAGGTATGTAAAAAGTGGAGTGAAACACACCAGACATCATAGTGAACTGGGAAACAGGAATGTGGTTAGGTATGTAAAAAGTGGAGTGAAACACACCAGACATCATAGTGAACTGGGAAACGGGAATGTGGTTAGGTATGTTAAAAGTGGAGTGAAACACACCAGACATCATAGTGAACTGGGAAACGGGAATGTGGTTAGGTATGTAAAAAGTGGAGTGAAACACACCAGACATCATAGTGAACTGGGAAACAGGAATGTGGTTAGGTATGTTAAAAGTGGAGTGAAACACACCAGACATCATAGTGAACTGGGAAACAGGAATGTGGTTAGGTATGTTAAAAGTGGAGTGAAACACACCAGACATCATAGTGAACTGGGAAACAGGAATGTGGTTAGGTATGTAAAAAGTGGAGTGAAACACACCAGACATCATAGTGAACTGGGAAACAGGAATGTGGTTAGGTATGTAAAAAGTGGAGTGAAACACACCAGACATCATAGTGAACTGGGAAACAGGAATGTGGTTAGGTATGTTAAAAGTGGAGTGAAACACACCAGACATCATAGTGAACTGGGAAACGGGAATGTGGTTAGGTATGTAAAAAGTGGAGTGAAACACACCAGACATCATAGTGAACTGGGAAACAGGAATGTGGTTAGGTATGTAAAAAGTGGAGTGAAACACACCAGACATCATAGTGAACTGGGAAACAGGAATGTGGTTAGGTATGTAAAAAGTGGAGTGAAACACACCAGACATCATAGTGAACTGGGAAACAGGAATGTGGTTAGGTATGTTAAAAGTGGAGTGAAACACACCAGACATCATAGTGAACTGGGAAACAGGAATGTGGTTAGGTATGTTAAAAGTGGAGTGAAACACACCAGACATCATAGTGAACTGGGAAACAGGAATGTGGTTAGGTATGTTAAAAGTGGAGTGAAACACACCAGACATCATAGTGAAAGTGGACAGAGACTGAATCAGAACAAGACAGACGTCAGGCTGGAACAGGTTGGTCAGCGAGGTGAAATCGGAGCTCGCCCACTTGCCAGAGCTCGCTTCTCACAGCTGTCCCAACTACGGGGAGGCCTTTCCTCTCAGATCTCCATGAAACCTGACCTCATGCCCGCACTGTCTTGAAAAATAATGCTGGGTTGACATTTGGCCCTAAAAGCCACTTGAGGAAAGTCGAGGAAGGCACTTTCTTTGTTGACCATAGATTTTAGACCTACCTGCAAGCCACTTGATATGGACCCAAGCTACTTGTTACGCAGGGTCATCAGTTACAGATCTGAAAGAACAGGATTTGGCCAACCCGTTGGCTGCATAGAGTTCCAGCCATATTGTTTACAGCCATCAGATTCTCACAGGTCTATAAAGACCCTTGGAAAGGTGTAGGGAAAGGGGGCTAGCAGGTTGATTACAGACTGGACCTGTGACTCATGCTCCCTCCATTGTAAAAATCTCTCTCAGGACTGCTGACAATAAGTCATGACAGTCAACTCAAGTGAAGGCTTGGTGGGTGAATATATGAGCTGCACTGACGTCACCCACCTTAACATGCCCCATGACAGAATGTCAATGGGAAATGATCATGAATTCCCCATTTTATCTGACAATGATAAAAGCTAATGTTCTATCTGGTGGGGTTTCCAAAGGGAAGCTTTCCTTTGCCATTGTCTCCTAAGGTTAGTTATTTTGGGGTACTTAGCTCTGGGTGGTTTTGTTTATCATTCTGTGACAAATGACTGAAAAGGGCACTACATTGATACGCTTGGTGACCTCTTCAAGTGACCAAAACCCTGGAAGGCATTTCTTTGCCACATATGCCTTGATATTCAACTCTCAAAGGCTACTTTCCCTCAAAGCTGTGAATATGTTAGGATTGATTAGATCACAGTTTGGAATCTTCAGTGTCTGTCAGATTCCGCTGTGATCCCTGGAGTTAAGTTTACAATTGGAGTAAGGTGTTAAAGTGGTCCCTTAGAAGCTGCCAACACATCCTCCTGTAAGCTTCAGCTGAGCTTGGCAGAATACTAATACCCTGCAACTCTAAAGCAAGCCCAACAAGAGAACTGTCAGTGCCCGATCGCAGTCAGTGTGTGTGTGTGTGTTTGCGCGTGCGTACATGTGCGTTTGTAGCAAATTCCCTGTAACTCTCAGCTAAGCGGTTTAAAACTGCCTCTGCCTTGTATCAAGCACCACATTGACTGACTATGTGGCTCATTATTGCCTCTGTTTAATATCTGGAGCAATCACCCTGACACATCACAGGCTGGCTCTGTCACTATGGTTACCACAACGTTAAGGCCTTAATATTGCAACACCACAACCATGCGGGTGCTGTTGTGCTGTCTCATAGCTATGCCTGGAGCACGCTCTCTGTTCTCAGTGAGCCTGACCACGGCAGTTACTGCGTGCCTTATTACCATCTAGGGTTATCTCTCCGACAACTCCTTCTGTCATAAGGTTAGACTGATGTGCTAGAGGTCTCTGGAGACTTCCTAGCTCTATTAATAAACACTTTCTAATCTTCTGTCAAGCTGTTTTGCTGTGGACAACTAACAGGAGTAATGAATCAGATTTCAGGCATTCAAAGCACTCTGACGTCTGACTGCAATGATAACAGACACTGTAGGTCAAAGGACTGAAGTATAGTGTAGAGCAGACATACAGTGGAGTTTTTCATCTATAATGTTGGATCTCCAGTGAGGTGGAAGGTGTGCTGCAGCTCAGGTTTGTTGCTGACAGGGAGAGAGAGAGAGAGAGAGAGAGAGAGAGAGAGAGAGACAGAGAGAGAGAGAGAGAGAGAGAGAGAGAGAGAGAGAGAGAGACAGAGAGAGAGACAGAGAGAGAGAGAGAGAGAGAGAGAGAGAGAAAGAGAGAGAAAGAGAGAGAAGGAGAGGGACAGACAGACAGACAGACAGACAGACAGACAGACAGACAGACAGACAGACAGACAGACAGACAGACAGACAGACAGACAGACAGACAGACAGACAGAGGGAGAGACAGACAGACAGACAGACGGAGAGGGAGACAGACAGACAGACGGAGAGGGAGAGGGAGAGAGACAGACAGACGGAGAGGGAGAGAGAATGAGAGAGAAAAAGACAGAACTCGTTGGCACACCAGCCCCAGAGGGATGATAGATGAGGCTTGGCAGGAGGATACAGAGATTTATGTGAAGCCTTAAGTGAACCTGAACACACACACACACACACACACACACACACACACACAAAGCTTTTGGAGCTGCTGATTTGGTCCATCAGTCTGAGTGGATCCAGAACAGAGGAGAGCATGTCTAGAGTCTCTCTTGAGACTGCTACATGACCACATGGTTAAACACTCCATATACTGTATGTTGTCACTGGAAATACTGTCATTTATAACCCACGGTATGATGTCATAAAGTAGCCTATTTCACAGTGTTGATGCTCAACAAGGACTATTACAATGTACCCCAAAATTAGTGTAAAAGATGTGCTGGTTCTGTTTGCATTTGAAAAGTTAAAAGAATTGCTCCAAAAAATGTCAAGGTGTGTAAATATCAGCTGTTCAATGAAGAGGCGTCACTTACCTCTTTCTCTGAGATGTAAAGTTGGTCCCCTTTGAGTATTACAAAACGATTTTTCCAGATCTCCCTAAATATCCCTTTGCCACAGAACTTGCGAATCCAACCGATTTTGTCTGGCTGCGTGTTGTGCTGGTTTGTGTCCTGCGGGCCCTGCATATTCAACGAAAGCAACAAAGTAGAGGTTAAGACATGAAATTGCCAGAGCACCTCGTTTAGATTCGAAAGTGGGACTGAACAGACAAGAAAAAGAGGAGAGTCTTTTTGTGAGGCGACTCAGCCCCCTGTCATTTCCTTTGTCATGTAGATGCTGTCACATTCCTTGCGCGCACCGTTTTTCTTGGGCTAGTGTTTTTGTCACCATCTTATGATCTCAGTTAGGCTACACCGACCACGTTAGATAATTGCATTCCAAGAATAAAGCTAGTTTTAAAATCCTCTGATTCCGTTATACACAAAAAGAGCAGTCCCTAAAAACGTCTGTCTTTCACAGCATCCACTACAAGCATTTCATCAGAACACTTTTAAACTCTACACTGCTAGATCTCTAGTCGAATATCATTTTGTTAATCAAGTTAAGATAGTCTAACTGGAGAATGTCCCCCACTATGAATAAATAAAGCAAAGCAGAATGTCTAACAAATGCATCACTTTGGAGTTTGGACTGAGACTTGGCTACAAAGTAACCGAGTCAGTAACGTATCAAGTAGCATTGACGTGTTTATTAAATACAACAGTCGTTACATTGTAGCTTTTTGTTACATTCTTTGCAGTAGCAGTTAACCAGAAACCCGTTATTACGTTGAAGCTGAAGTGATCATCACTTGCATCGTTTCAGATCTTACCCGTTTAGCGGAATTGTTTTTCTTCATTGTGAAGGATAAGACTGTCGATGACTATCCCCGACTTCACACAGTTATAAATCCGCAATTTTGTACAATAGGCTGATGCCAAGAATCGCCGTAAATTCTGGACACGGGGTGTATATGCCCGTGAAGCTCGAAAGCCGCCAGTAGCCTATGTCTTGCTCCTTTCCTCGCCACCTCCCTAGGCTGGAACACTTCAATTTCTCCCTCTCTATTCCTTTGTAGTTATAACTGAATGCGGTTGGTCTAGCTACGCTCTCGCATGCTCTGAACACTGAACTGAACTGGTAATGTCTAGTTACGCGGATGAGTCCCCCTCCCTCTCCCTCTCCTCTCTTCTCCTAGGCTTTGGTTATTAGAGAGCATGCAGCTGGGAGACTGGATAGCCTTCTCCCCCGCTCTGTAACTCGACGGCTCCATCTCTCTAAAACCAAAGCTGTAGGGCTACCGAGTCATGATATCATCACGGAAAATAAGGAATGAAGGCACGAGGTTCGTGTGAAAGACGCAAACATGAAAATTATAGGCTGTAGAAAATGGGGGTGTGTGGGAGGGGGTGTTAGGCTACAAGTACAGTGATGTCTAGAAAATGTTAAATTGAACCCTCTAACTTTTGTATAATTTCAGCCGGAAGTGGTGCTCAAGATCCAAAAGTGATCCCCGTTTTTTTGTGTACAATGTCATCAAATTGTGTACTAAGTCATCCATTTCATATGTGTTAGATCCTGTGCAATTGGTATGATATGTTACAAATCCAATTCGTAATATACTATATCTTACAAAGTTGATGTGTTTAAGATCCTGGAGTGCATCTTTAATTATGTTGTGATATTCAAATGACCCTCAAGATCTCTCAAAAAAATATCAATAAGACTAGAATATTATAGGAAGATAGAATATAGGTCTGGGCTATGGGGTGGAAAATGTTATACCTGTGGTATAATAGTCAGTCTCATTAACAACAAAACGGCCACTTGCTGTTTCCATCCTTTGCTGACCCTCTTATGTTTCCAAGAATATCTGAGGAAGCTTATCACTTAAGCCCCCTTTCCACTTTCACACACTCTTGATGTTGTTAAACAGAAAGGGTAGGACTACACCAATATGAATAAACAAGATTGCTGTGCCTGAAATATGTTTTTCTCCAGTGTCTTCTCAACACCATTATTTTAATTTCCCCCTAAAACAAATATTTTAATAAAACTGAGTCACTACTGAATTGACACCAAACAAGGTAAAGCACATCTCCAAAGATTTGTCATCATGTTGTCAGCATGTTACAAGCAAAAATTAAAGCAGGAAGCACCAGTGACTAGATCAATAAAAAAGTGGTGAGATGAAGCAGATGCTAAGCTACAGGACTGTTTTGCTAGCACAGACTGAAATATGTTCTGGGATTCCTCCGATGGCATTGAGGAGTACACCACATTAGTCATTGGCTTCATCAATATGATATGACGATGACGTCTTCCCCACAGTGACTGTACGTACATACCCCAACCAGAAGCCATGGATTACAGGAAACATCCGCACTGAGCTAAAGGCTAGAGCTGCCGCTTTCAAGGAGCAGCACTCTAACCCGGAAGCTTATAAGAAATTCCTCTATGCCCTCCGACGAACCCTCAAACTATAAGGGCACAAGGCTAGACCCAAATGCAGACACAGGAGGCAGATGGTTGAGCTCCGATATAACAAAAGGTGTAGGTCCAAACGGCATGACCTGGTACTCATAATGTCCACTGGCTGTGTTAAAGACTGTCTTCCATCTCCTTTGCATATCTGAACCAGGTGGTAGGCATTCCGAAGGTCCAGTTTGGAAAAAATGGTGGCCACCGGAGAGGGTCGAAAGCCGAGGAGAGGAGTGGTAGGAGGTAACGATTCTTGATCGTTATATCATTCAGACCTGGTAGTCAATGCACGGAGACAGAGTCTTGTCCTTCTTCTCCACAAAGAAAAACCCCGCTCCGGCAGGAGATGCAGACGGACGGATGCCTCCAGTAGCCAGAGAATCCTCAATGTACTCCTCCATGGCCTTGGTCTCCGGGCCGGATAGAGAATCTAGCCGACCAGGAGGTGGTGTGATGCCTTTGAGGAGATTAATGGCACAATCATAAGGACGGTGTGGGGGAGGAGAAGTAGCCCGTGCCTTACTGAAAACCTCCAGGAGGTCATGGTACTCAGTGGGGATGGCAGAGACATCCGTGGCTTTGCTTACGTCCTGAGGGGAACGTTTCAAGGACGGCTGTGCCGCTTTTAGGCAATGAAATCACAAAACGGGCTCCAACCCAGGATGGAGCTCGTGGTCCAGTCAATGACAGGATTGTGGTTCTGGAGCCAAGAAAATCCCAAAACCACAGGGACATGGGGGGAATCGATGAGGAGGAACTGTATGATCTCACTGTGGTTTCCTGATACCTGTATATGAACGGGCACTGTGCTATGTGTGACTTTTCCAATAGAGCAGCCGTCCAGTGCCCTTGCATCCATGGGGACAGAGAGAAGTTGAGTGGGAATAATTAATTCAGAAACCATGGTAGTGTAACAGTTGTTAAAGTACTATGTGAATTTCCCCAGGTTCATATATTAATATGTCATGTTGATTTGTTATTATGCATGCCTGCATCCTGGGAGTAGGGGAGTGTGTACTTACGTTTTGCCATGCCTGCTCGTGCTCACATCATTTTGATGCACTATGAGAGGTAGGCACGCTTTTTCTGTCGTCTTCAGAAAAGTTTGATTCTTTTAAGCACAAAGTCATGCACACAGTGTTTTGTTCATAAATAATGTTGTACATTTAGAGGTTACTCATAAGTGGATGGTATTGTTAAGATGCACTTGTAATTGTACTTTTTAGGATGATGTCAACATTCTGAATTCAACATGTGGTTAATAGCTAGCTAAGGTATTAGCAGGCTATTGTATGTGTGAACGATGGCTAGCTCCTCGAATGATCCCAGTCCCTTGTATTGTGCATCTGTTGTAGAAAGAGGCGACAATTCGCAGAACATATGTGCTCTACAAATGTTTTATTTTCTTTTGGATGCAGATGCAGGATGTAGAGAGTGAATTTTGCTTGATTAAAACTACCTGATCTCCAAAGTCCACGTCTATAGTGTCAATCAACCACACACACACAACACGGAGTTACAGCGGTGCAGTACAGCACCGGTTACAGTAGCATCCATAAAACTTTCATCAGCCCCAGAGTCAATGAGCACCCTGAGAGACTTAGTCTGGTCTCCCCACAGCAGAATCACAAAAAAAGGTGGACGGGTGATGGAAGTTAGGGGACTCCCAGTCTGGCTCATCAGAGTACTTTTTCCCACTAAAGAAAAGGGTTTCTTAACTGGGCAAGTGGCTATATAATGTCCCGCCCCTCCACAGTACAGACAACAGTTAGAATTCAGCCTACGTGAGCGTTCCTCAACTGATAACCTTGCTCTTCCCAGTTGCATGGGCTCAGGACTATCCAACTCACCCGTCGCCGATGATTCTCTGGGAACCTCGAGTGTTTTCGGCTCTCCTCGGAAATACAAACTTCAGGGATTTCCAGATTCCTTTGGAAGGGCGCCAGCATCAGCAGAAGAGCGAGTGTTCCCGAGACCCGACCTCTTCTCACACCGGGGCTCTCTTAGGCGCCAATCAATCCTAATCGCCAGGGCGATGAGGAAATCGAGGTCCTGTGGTATTTCCCGAGCTGTGAGCTCATCCTTTATCCCCTCAGACAGTCCGTGGAGGAAGGTGTCAAACAGAGCCTCCGGATTCCAGGAACACTCTGCGGCCAATGTGCAAAAATCTACTACGTAGTCTGCCACACAACGGGAGTTCTGATGTACCTGCAGTAGTTTTTGAGCCACATCCCTCCCGGGCACCGGAGAATCTAAAACCTTCCTCACTTCTGCATGAATTCCTCCAGGCTAAGGCACACAGCGGATTGCTGCTCCCACACAGTCGTTGCTCAGGAGAGCGCCCTTCTGGACATTAGCGTGATTAAATATGCTATCTTCGATCGGTCCGATGGGAACGAAGAGGGCTGGAGTTTGAAAATGAGGGAGCACTGGGAAAAGAAAGCCCGGCAGGTAGCAGGATCGCCTGCATAACGCTCCGGAGGAGGTAAGCGGGGTTCTCGAGGAGCCAGGGTAGTTTGAACAAATCCACTAGTAGTAGAAAGGTTACTGGGAGGTTGGGAGGTCTCAGAGGTGGTGGGCTGCCTATGAGCTAACTCACTGATTTGCTCCATTATAGTCTTGAACCCTTGGTCGTGGCGTTCCGTCAGGGAACGAAGCCCTTCCAAAAGGTCCAGCTGTAGCTCCTCATGCCTCCCAATGGTGGCACCATGCAGGGAGACAGCGTCATGGAGCTGGTCCAAGTCTGCTGGGTCTGTCATGGCCAGTTCATACTATAAGGGCACAAGGCAAGGCCGAAATGCAGACACAGAAGTCAGATGGTTGAGCTCGGATATTTATTTTACCAAAAAGGGTAGGCAAAAGGCAGGTCGGGGACAGACTAGAGTTCATAAATCAGGTCAGAGTCCATACAGTACCAGGCGATAGGCAGGCTCGAAGTCAGGACAAGCAGGGGTTCAGTGATTAGGTCCGAGTCCAAACAGTACAAGGGGATAGGCAGGCTCAAGGTCAGAACAGGCAGAGTGGTAGGCAGGTGGATATGGTGTCAGGACAGGCAAGGGTCAAAACCAGGAGATCTAAGAAAAAACAGAGACTTGGAAAAATAGGAGCCAGGAAAACCGCTGGTTGACTTGGCAAAACAAGATGAACTGGCACAGACAGACAGGAAACACAGGGATAAATACACTGGGGACTAATGGGGAAAACTGGTGACACCTGGAGGTGGGTGGAGACAATCACAAAGACAGGTGAAACAGATCAGGGCATGACAGAACCAGGCAAAGCATCAATACAGGACTAAGATCGAATCGTACTACACCGGCTTTGACACTCGTCGGATGTGGCATGGCTTGCAAACCATTACAGACTACAAAGGGAAGCACAGCCGAGAGCTGCCCAGTGACACGAGCCTACCAGATGAGAAAAACTACTTTTTTGGTCGCTTCGAGGCAAATTACACTGAAACATGCATGAGAGCACCAGCTGTTCCGGAAGACTGTGTGAGCACGCTCTCCGCAGCCGATGTGAGCAAGAGCTTTAAACAGGTCAACATTCACAAGGCCGCAGGGACAGACGGATTACCAGGACGTGTACTGCGAGCATGCCCTGACCAACTGGCAAGTGTCTTCACTGACATTTTCAACCTCTCCCTGTCCGAGTCTGTAATACCAACATGTTTTAAGCAGACCACCATAGTGCCTGTGCACAAGAACACTAAGGTAACCTGCCTAAATTACTACCGACCCATAGCACTCACGTCTGTAGCCATGAAGTGCTTTGAAAGGCTGGTCATGGCTCACATCAACACCATTATCCCAGAAACCCTAGACCCACTCCAAATAGACATACCGCCCCAACAGATCCACAGATGATGCAATCTCTATTGCACTCCACACTGCCCTTTCCCACCTGGACAAGAGAAACACATATGTGAGAATGCTATTCATTGACTACAGCTCAGCGTTCAACACCATAGTGCCCTCAAAGCTCATCAATAAGCTAAGGACCCTGGGACTAAACACCTCCCTCTGCCACTGGATCCTGGACTTCCTGACAGGCCGCCCCCAGGTGATAAGGGTAGGTAACATATCTGCCACGCTGATCCTCAACACAGGGGCTCCTCAGGGGTGCATGCTCAGTCCCCTCCTGTACTCTCTGTTCACTCATGACTGCATGGCCAGGCACGACTCCAACACCATCATTCAATTCTCAATGGGTGACATGTCTGGTGAGTATGCAGGTCATGGAAGAACTGGGACATTTTCAGCTTCCAGGAATTGTGTACAGATCCTTGCGACACGGGGCCGTGCATTATCATGCTGAAACATGAGGTGAAGGCGGTGGATGAATGGCACGACAATGGGCCTCATGATCTCGTCCCAGTATCTCGGTCCATTCAAATTGCCATTGATAAAATGCAATTGTGTTCGTTGTCCGTAATTTATGACTGCCCGTACCATAACCCCACCGCCACCATGGGGCACTCTGTTCACAACGTTGATATCAGCAAACCGTTCGCCCACATGACACCATATACGCTGTCTGCCATCTGCCCAGTACAGTTGAAACCGGGATTCATCTGTGAAGAGCACACTTCTCCAGCGTGCCAGTAGCTATCAAAGTGAGCATTTTCCCACAGAAGTCGGTTATGATGCCGAACTGCAGTCAGGTCAAGACCTTCGTGAGGACGACGAGCACACAGATGAGCTTTCCTGAGGCAGTTTCTGACAGATTGTGCAGAAATTCTTTGGTTGTGCAAACCTACAGTTTCATCAGCTGTCCGGGTGGCTGGTCTCAGACAATCCAGCAGGTGAAGAAGCCGGATGTGGAGGTCCTGGGCTGGTGTGGTTACACATGGTCTGCGGTTGTGAGGCCGGTTGGAAGTATTGCCAAATTCTCTAAAACAATGTTGGAGATTGCTTTTGGAAGATAAATTAACATAAAATGATTTGGCAACAGCTCTGTTGGACATTCCTGCAGTCAGCATGCCAATTGCACGCTCCCTCAAAACCTGAGACATCTGTGGCATTGTGTTGTGTGACAAAACTGCACATTTTAGACTGGATTTTTTTTTATTTCAGCTCATGAAACATGGGACCAACACTGTATATGTTTTTTGTGTAGATTTGTTTACAGCTGGACGTGTGCTGAACCTGTCAAGTGTAGACGTTCCTTCTTCTCTCCTTGCTCTTTCTCAGGACAGACTCTCACTATTCAATGCACAGACGGTTCTCTCTGTCTGTCTGAGGAGAAAGAGACAGAGGGTAGTGAGTCTACTGTCTCAAGATTCCCCCGATCTCTTTCTCCCGCAGTCTCCTCTCACAATCTCCTATCATGTTTGATGAAAAAAGGAAATCCGGATGGAGTAATAGGATGGAGTAATCCCAGAATAGTCCCAGCAGCATGACTCCTGCTAATCCCACCCAGCAGTAGTGTTAAAATGCACTCCTGGCCTGGTATAACACAAGGCTATTGCACAACTGCACTGTAAATCAGCTTATAGACTAGCATGACCTCACTTCACAGGGGCCAAAGGAGGCATTGTGTGTGTGTGTGTGTGTGTGTGTGTGTGTGTGTGTGTGTGTGTGTGTGTGTGTGTGTGTGTGTGTGTGTGTGTGTGTGTGTGTGTGTGTGTGTGTGTGTGTGTGTGTGTGTGTGAGTGTGTGTGTGTGTGTACAATATGTGTGTGTGTGTGTGTGTGTGTGTAGACCAGTGAGTGAATGGTCTAATGGTCTAGGTTACAACAGGCTGTAGCCCTTTGTTAGACCAAAGCCACTTCAACAGTTCACTCTTACTTCACTTTCTCCTCTTTGTCTCACTCTCCCTGTTCCTCTTGCTCTCCCCTATTTTTGTCACATGCCTGTAGATAATCAATCCATGATTAGGTCCATAATACTGATCAATAAACTACCCAACCCACTCCGACACAAACACAGCCCTGAGGCTAATGTGAAAGCATGTCAATCCCCTCACTCCACATGTGACTTTTCTGGAATCTATCTCTCTCTCTGTGTTTGGGAGGGACGAAGGGGGAAGAGAGTTGGAAGAGAGAGAAAGGAGGAGAAAGTGGGGAAGAAAGGGAGACAGGATAGAAAAAAGAACAGAGACAGAACAAAGCACACTTCTTTGTGTAATGCTCGCTAGTGTTTGCCAACTGGCTTCTCATGCCAGGCTATAGCACGCTGGGGGAAGTGTGTCATTGGGAGTGGGCCTTTTAGTGTTATAGCATAGCAATGACACAAACAACACGCACACAAACACACAACGCAAACCATGCAAGTGTCTTTATCATGTTTGGGTGTAAAACCATGCAAGTGTCTTTGTCATGTTAGGGTGTAAAACCATGCAAGTGTCTTTGTCATGTTTGGGTGTAAAACCATGCAATTGTCTTTGTCATGTTAGGGAGTAAAACCATGCAAGTGTCGTTGTCATGTTTGGGTGTAAAACCATGCAAGTGTCTTTGTCATGTTAGGGTGTAAAACCATGCAAGTGTCTTTGTTATGTTAGTGAGAAAAACCATGCAAGTGTCTTTGTTATGTTAGGGAGTAAAACCATGCAAGTGTCTTTGTTATGTTAGTGAGTAAAACCATGCAAGTGTCTTTGTTATGTTAGGGAGTAAAACCATGCAAGTGTCTTTGTTATGTTAGTGAGTAAAACCATGCAAGTGTCTTTGTTATGTTAGGGAGTAAAACCATGCAAGTGTCTTTATCATATTAGGGAGTAAAACCATGCAAGTGTCTTTGTTATGTTAGTGAGTAAAACCATGCAAGTGTCTTTGTTATGTTAGGGTATAAAACCATGCAAGCGTCTTTGTCATATTAGGGAGTAAAACCATGCAAGTGTCTTTGTGATATTAGGGAGTAAAACCATGCAAGTGTCTTTGTTATGTTAGGGAGTAAAACCATGCAAGTGTCTTTGTCATGTTTGGGTGTAAAACCATGCAAGTGTCTTTGTTATGTTAGTGAGTAAAACCATGGAAGTGTCTTTGTCATGTTAGGGAGTAAAACCATGCAAGTGTCTTTGTCATGTTTGGGTGTAAAACCATGCAAGTGTCTTTGTCATGTTAGGGAGTAAAACCATGCAAGTGTCTTTGTTATGTTAGTGAGTAAAACCATGCAAGTGTCTTTGTCATGTTAGGGAGTAAAACCATGCAAGTGTCTTTGTTATGTTAGTGAGTAAAACCATGCAAGTGTCTTTGTCATATTAGGGAGTAAAACCATGCAAGTGTCTTTGTCATATTAGGGAGTAAAACCATGCAAGTGTCTTTGTTATGTTAGTGAGTAAAACCATGCAAGTGTCTTTGTCATGTTAGGGAGTAAAACCATGCAAGTGTCTTTGTCATGTTAGGGTATAAAACCATGCAAGTGTCTTCGTTATGTTAGTGAGTAAAACCATGCAAGTGTCTTTGTCATGTTAGGGAGTAAAACCATGCAAGTGTCTTTGTCATGTTAGGGTATAAAACCATGCAAGTGTCTTTGTTATGTTAGTGAGTAAAACCATGCAAGTGTCTTTGTTATGTTAGTGAGTAAAACCATGCAAGTGTCTTTGTTATGTTAGGGAGTAAAACCATGCAATTGTCTTTGTTATGTTAGGGAGTAAAACCATGCAAGTGTCTTTGTTATGTTAGGGAGTAAAACCATGCAAGTGTCTTTGTCATGTTAGGGTATAAAACCATGCAAGTGTCTTTGTCATGTTAGGGTATAAAACCATGCAAGTGTCTTTGTTATGTTAGGGAGTAAAACCATGCAAGTGTCTTTGTCATGTTTGGGTGTAAAACCATGCAAGTGTCGTCATATTAGGGAGTAAAACCATGCAAGTGTCTTTGTTATGTTAGTGAGTAAAACCATGCAAGTGTCTTTGTCATGTTAGGGAGTAAAACCATGCAAGTGTCTTTGTTATGTTAGGGAGTAAAACCATGCAAGTGTCTTTGTTATGTTAGTGAGTAAAACCATGCAAGTGTCTTTGTTATGTTAGGGAGTAAAACCATGCAAGTGTCTTTGTCATATTAGGGAGTAAAACCATGCAAGTGTCTTTGTTATGTTAGTGAGTAAAACCATGCAAGTGTCTTTGTTATGTTAGGAGTAAAACCATGCAAGTGTCTTTGTTATGTTAGGGAGTAAAACCATGCAAGTGTCTTTGTCATATTAGGGAGTAAAACCATGCAAGTGTCTTTATTAGGGAGTAAAACCATGCAAGTGTCTTTGTTATGTTAGTGAGTAAAACCATGCAAGTGTCTTTGTTATGTAAGGGTGTAAAACCATGCAAGTGTCTTTGTCATGTTAGGGAGTAAAACCATGCAAGTGTCTTTGTTATGTTAGTGAGTAAAACCATGCAAGTGTCTTTGTCATATTAGGGAGTAAAACCATGCAAGTGTCTTTGTTATGTTAGTGAGTAAAACCATGCAAGTGTCTTTGTCATATTAGGGAGTAAAACCATGCAAGTGTCTTTGTTATGTTAGTGAGTAAAACCATGCAAGTGTCTTTGTCATGTTAGGGAGTAAAACCATGCAAGTGTCTTTGTTATGTTAGTGAGTAAAACCATGCAAGTGTCTTTGTCATATTAGGGAGTAAAACCATGCAAGTGTCTTTGTCATATTAGGGAGTAAAACCATGCAAGTGTCTTTGTTATGTTAGTGAGTAAAACCATGCAAGTGTCTTTGTTATGTTAGGGAGTAAAACCATGCAAGTGTCTTTGTCATGTTAGGGAGTAAAACCATGCAAGTGTCTTTGTTATGTTAGTGAGTAAAACCATGCAAGTGTCTTTGTTATGTTAGGGAGTAAAACCATGCAAGTGTCTTTGTCATATTAGGGAGTAAAACCATGCAAGTGTCTTTGTTATGTTAGTGAGTAAAACCATGCAAGTGTCTTTGTTATGTTAGGGTATAAAACCATGCAAGCGTCTTTGTCATATTAGGGAGTAAAACCATGCAAGTGTCTTTGTGATATTAGGGAGTAAAATCATGCAAGTGTCTTTGTTATGTTAGGGAGTAAAACCATGCAAGTGTCTTTGTCATGTTTGGGTGTAAAACCATGCAAGTGTCTTTGTTATGTTAGTGAGTAAAACCATGGAAGTGTCTTTGTCATGTTAGGGAGTAAAACCATGCAAGTGTCTTTGTCATGTTTGGGTGTAAAACCATGCAAGTGTCTTTGTCATGTTAGGGAGTAAAACCATGCAAGTGTCTTTGTTATGTTAGTGAGTAAAACCATGCAAGTGTCTTTGTCATGTTAGGGAGTAAAACCATGCAAGTGTCTTTGTTATGTTAGTGAGTAAAACCATGCAAGTGTCTTTGTCATATTAGGGAGTAAAACCATGCAAGTGTCTTTGTTATGTTAGTGAGTAAAACCATGCAAGTGTCTTTGTTATGTTAGTGAGTAAAACCATGCAAGTGTCTTTGTCATATTAGGGAGTAAAACCATGCAAGTGTCTTTGTCATATTAGGGAGTAAAACCATGCAAGTGTCTTTGTTATGTTAGTGAGTAAAACCATGCAAGTGTCTTTGTCATATTAGGGAGTAAAACCATGCAAGTGTCTTTGTTATGTTAGTGAGTAAAACCATGCAAGTGTCTTTGTCATATTAGGGAGTAAAACCATGCAAGTGTCTTTGTTATGTTAGTGAGTAAAACCATGCAAGTGTCTTTGTTATGTTAGTGAGTAAAACCATGCAAGTGTCTTTGTCATGTTAGGGAGTAAAACCATGCAAGTGTCTTTGTTATGTTAGTGAGTAAAACCATGCAAGTGTCTTTGTCATATTAGGGAGTAAAACCATGCAAGTGTCTTTGTCATATTAGGGAGTAAAACCATGCAAGTGTCTTTGTTATGTTAGTGAGTAAAACCATGCAAGTGTCTTTGTTATGTTAGGGAGTAAAACCATGCAAGTGTCTTTGTCATGTTAGGGAGTAAAACCATGCAAGTGTCTTTGTTATGTTAGTGAGTAAAACCATGCAAGTGTCTTTGTCATATTAGGGAGTAAACCATGCAAGTGTCTTTGTTATGTTAGCGAGTAAAACCATGCAAGTGTCTTTGTCATATTAGGGAGTAAAACCATGCAAGTGTCTTTGTCATGTTAGGGTATAAAACCATGCAAGTGTCTTTGTTATGTTAGTGAGTAAAACCATGCAAGTGTCTTTGTCATGTTAGGGAGTAAAACCATGCAAGTGTCTTTGTCATGTTAGGGTATAAAACCATGCAAGTGTCTTTGTTATGTTAGTGAGTAAAACCATGCAAGTGTCTTTGTTATGTCAGTGAGTAAATCCATGCAAGTGTCTTTGTTATGTTAGGGAGTAAAACCATGCAATTGTCTTTGTTATGTTAGGGAGTAAAACCATGCAAGTGTCTTTGTTATGTTAGGGAGTAAAACCATGCAAGTGTCTTTGTCATGTTAGGGTATAAAACCATGCAAGTGTCTTTGTCATGTTAGGGTATAAAACCATGCAAGTGTCTTTGTTATGTTAGGGAGTAAAACCATGCAAGTGTCTTTGTCATGTTTGGGTGTAAAACCATGCAAGTGTCGTCATATTAGGGAGTAAAACCATGCAAGTGTCTTTGTTATGTTAGTGAGTAAAACCATGCAAGTGTCTTTGTCATGTTAGGGAGTAAAACCATGCAAGTGTCTTTGTCATGTTTGGGTGTAAAACCATGCAAGTGTCTTTGTTATGTTAGTGAGTAAAACCATGCAAGTGTCTTTGTCATGTTAGGGAGTAAAACCATGCAAGTGTCTTTGTTATGTTAGGGAGTAAAACTATGCAAGTGTCTTTGTCATGTTAGGGAGTAAAACCATGCAAGTGTCTTTGTTATGTTAGTGAGTAAAACCATGCAAGTGTCTTTGTCATGTTAGGGAGTAAAACCATGCAAGTGTCTTTGTCATGTTAGGGAGTAAAACCATGCAAGTGTCTTTGTCATGTTAGGGAGTAAAACCATGCAAGTGTCTTTGTTATGTTAGTGAGTAAAACAATGCAAGTGTCTTTGTCATGTTTGGGTGTAAAACCATGCAAGTGTCTTTGTTATGTTAGTGAGTAAAACCATGCAAGTGTCTTTGTTATGTTAGGGAGTAAAACTATGCAAGTGTCTTTGTCATGTTAGGGAGTAAAACCATGCAAGTGTCTTTGTCATGTTAGGGAGTAAAACCATGCAAGTGTCTTTGTCATGTTAGGGAGTAAAACCAACACTGTTTATTGACGTCTGTTTGTCTTCCTCTCCATGTCTCAATCTCTCTCTCTTAATCCCCAGACCTCACTCTCTCTCTCTCTCTCTCTCTCTCTCTCTCTCTCTCTGCTTTCTCTCTCTCTCTCTCTCTCTCCCTCTCTGATCTTTCTCTCTCTCTCTCTTAATTCAATTCAAAGGGCTTTATTGGCATGGGCATCATGTTTATATTGCCAAAGCAAGTGAAATAGAGTAACAAAAGTGAAATAAACAATCAGAAATTAACAGTAAACATTACACATACAAAAGTTTCAAAGGAATAGAAACATTTCAAATGTCAATTTATGGCTATGTATAGTGTAGTAACGATATACAAATAGTTAAGTACAAAAGTGGAAATAAATAAACATAAATATGGGTTGTGTTTACAATGGTGTTTGTTCTTGACTGGTTGCCATTTGCAACAGGTCACAAATCTTGCTGCTGTGATGTCACACTGTTGTAACTCACCTAATAGAATGTTCAAATTCTTTGTGGGTCTGTGTAATCTGAGGGAAATATGTGTCTCTAATATGGTCATACATTTGGCAGGAGGTTAGGAAATGCAGCTTAGTTTCCACCTCATTCTGTGGGCAGTGTGCACATAGCCTGTCTTCTCTTGAGAGCCAGGGCAGCCTCTCTCAATAGCAAGGCTATGCTCACTGAGTCAAAGCTTTCCTTAATTTTGGGTCAGTCACAGTGGTCAGGTATTCTGCCACGGTGTACTCTCTTTTTAGGGCAAAATAGCATTCTAGTTTGCTGTGATGGTTAATTCTTTCCAATGTGTCAAGTAATCATTTTTGATTTCTCATAATTTGGTTGGGTCTTATTGTGTTACTGTCCTGGGGCTCTGTGGGGTCTGTTTGTGTTTGTGAACAGAGCCCCAGGACCAGCTTGCTTATGGGACTCTTCTCTAGGTTCATGTCTCTGTGGGTGATGGCTTTGTTATGGAAGGTTTGGGAATTTCTTCCTTTTAGGTGGTTGTAAAATTTAACGTCTCTTTTCTGGATTTTGATAATTAATGGGTATCGTCTCTCTCTCGCTCTCTCTCTTTCTCTCACTCTCTCTCCTCTCTTTCTCTCTCTCCCTTTCTCTCTCCCCCCTCCCTCTCCCTCTCCCTCTCTCCTCTCCCTCGCCTTCTAGGACTAATCACAACCCTCTTCACCCCCAATGCCTCTGCCATCCTCCCCCATTGATAAGATCAGAGCCCTCACATCAAGTGTTCACCTTCAGACGCTTATTGTTGTTTCTCCAAAGGTCATCCCTATAAAGAGATCACTCTTCACCTTGTCAAGTGTGTGTGTGTGTGTGTGTGTGTGTATGTGTGTGTGTGTGTGTGTGTGTGTGTGTGTGTGTGTGTGTGTGTGTGTGTGTGTGTGTGTGTGTGTGTGTGTGTGTGTGTGTGTGTGTGTGTGTGCGTGCACATGTTTATTTTTGTGTATCTTTGAAGGTTAATCAAGGCTGATTATCTTGAAGGACCATGACTGCAGGCAACTTAAAACTGTGGCCCTTCTTTACACAGCACAGAGAATGGAGAGCACTGGTTAGCCAGTGTGATGTTAAAGGTCATCTCACTGACTGGATTTCCTCAGAACACGATAAAGCCTTAAAGTGATGCTCTGAAAGGTTCTGTATAATTTTAGCCAGTAGTTTTGAAAAGTAGTGCTCACGAGCCAAAACCGGTCCCAGAAAATGTCATCCATTTCGTATGATATGTTACGAATTTGTAAATGCTTAAGATCCCGGACTGCATCTTTAACTACCACAAACAGGTAAACACTCCTGGAAGAGCAGATGTGAAAACAAAGCTTGTGTGATGGCATAGTAAATATCTTTATTAGCAACAAACACAGATGTCTCTTAAAAGTGAAGCATTATCAACCAAATTACATGTTTTATCCAAAGCCTTAAGAGGAACACTGGTTTTCTCTATGCTTAGCCTTTTAACATGATTATTTATGAAACCAAAATAACCTACAAGTTTTTGTTTACATCCTCATGGGCTTGAAATCAAATCCTTTGCGATAAGAAGATTGAAAGGTTGTCTGGGACTTGGAGGAGATCAAGTCAAAACGGATGGGATGCTTCCTGCTATCACAAAGAAAATGTCTTAGCTATAAGACTGGAGATCCAAAACAAAATACTTAACTATGTTGTAGTATCTCAAAAATGTTTTAAACCCGTTACCTCAAACTCATTTCAAATGTAGGCAGTCTGCACTATGTGCTTCAAGGTTACAATGGATTCAGTTTGTATACATTTTGGGCAGAAGTGCCATATGGTGCTCAGTATGATGCTGATTCTAAAGCTGATTGGTGATATTCTACTCTGAAAGTACTGAATTGAATAGACTCATGGAAGCATGGAACTTTGCTCATTTACTGATTGCTCCAACAAGTGTTATAAATTGGAGCATACACTAGGTCAACCTGGTCTAAGAGCATTTCGCTTAGGAGTAAGGTTAAAGGGTAAAGGTTAGGGTTAGGGGAAGGGTTAGCTAAAAGGGTTGAGGTTAGGGTTAGAGGAAGGGTTAACTAAAAAGGTTAAGGTTTGGGTTGGGGTTAGGGGAAGTGTTAGCTAATATGCTAATTCGTTGCAAAGTGGTTAAAAGTTGTATGTAGTTGAAAAGTTGTCCATGATGAGATTCGACCTCGCAACTTTTGGGTTTTTGCCTTAACTAGTCATCTGTCTTATGTCACCATACCAAACATAACACATACTAATTTGAGTGTCTTAGATTTACATTTACTGTATTACGTCTAGTCTATGAGGCCAGGCTGACTAAGTTAACCAACTTGGTATGTGTCTTAGTGGGATTGAGCTGCTCCACCACTGGATCCTGTGGACTGGATTAGGTGAGAAGGGGAGAGATTAGGGCCCATGCATGGCAGGAGCAGTTTTTGTGGGCGCTAGACAGGGGCGCAGATGGCCTGGGTTTATAAACCAGCAATGTAGGGCAGTGGGGCTGGGACATGACAGACGGGCGGCCAGGGGAATAGTATGGGGGCTGGTGTGACTGGGGACTCAACATGGGGACTGGTGTGACTGGGGACTCAACATGGGGGCTGGTGTGACTGGGGAGTCAACATGGGGACTGGTGTGACTGGGGACTCAACATGTGGACTGGTGTGACTGGGGAGTCAACATAGGACTGGTGTGACTGGGAACTCAACATAGGACTGGTGTGACTGGGGACTCAACATAGGACTGATGTGACTGGGGACTCAACATGGGGACTGGTGTGACTGGGGACTCAACATGGGGACTGGTGTGACTGGGGACTCAACATAGGACTGGTGTGACTGGGGACTCAACATGTGGACTGGTGTGACTGGGGAGTCAACATGGGGGTGGGGGGAAAGGTTTGGTTCGTTGGTCTGGGATTTGGGAGTCCAGATTAGGATACTCCCAATGGGATTAGACTGGTAAAACCCCTGGCCCTCCATTCACTCTCTGCCAATAGATTTGATCTTACAGGTCATCAGCAGGGTAAGTTAAGTATCAGGATCTTCATCAAGCCCCACCCCCTGCCCTTCCAAAATGAGGATGAAATAAATCCTCCAGACAGTGATGCGTAGATAGATGCCCAGCGATTCTGAGATGTCAAATCTGGTTGAAGTCTTCTCATTCACTCTAATCTTAAGGCGAGGCCTCAGACAGATGTTGAGAGGAGGTTGATCCGCAGGCGCCGCACAACTGATCATTTCATTACCCAATAGAAGGCCAAAGGAAAGGTCTGAAATGGGTCATGGCTCAGGCTCTGACTTGCAAGTGTTGGTTAAAACCAGCCTTGGGGTCTATTTGGTTGAGGAATGCCATTTGTGTTTGAGATGCCGATTTATTTAGATTAGGATTTTTATGATTAATGGATTAAACTGCAAGTCATTTTCTTTACTAAATTATACAAAATGACTGACCCTAAAGAACGGATCTGAATCTGAAAATAATCCTGCAGCAACAGGAAATTGGAATTATTGTGTTCGATTATAATTAATGGACATTTTAGTAGGGTTGATACATTTTTCGTTGGCAAATTAAGTCTGACATTTTAAAGTGGAAATTACAAACTTTAGAAGCCTTTTTAAACCTTGAATACACTACAAGTTTGTATTTCCTGTAACGCAGGACATTTCCTGCAACAACCGGATAATCAATTTAAGACGCTTTATCCATATCTCTGGCTTTAAACAATACCAAAACATCAAGTGGCTATGAATGTGTAATGGCTATAAATACAATGGTTACAAATAGCTATGGTGGTCTAAAGGTTGGGTGTTGCTCAGTTCAGGTTAAGTGAGTCATGTGAGGAAATTTCTCAGAACCACAATGTACAAAAGACGTCATCATGAACTCATCTTTCAGAATGTACCTCTATCTTCGGCCATACCAAGGTCATAGCTCTGTATTGTGTGGCAGAATGGCGCAGTATAACTCATATTTTACTACCTCTGCGAGTCCATTCTCCACAGAATTAGCCGATGCTGGCAAGATTGATGTAACCGTAAATCCTACATCAGGCAAACCTGTGGGGTTATTCTGTGTTCAACCACCCGTACAGTATTTTTCTAAGGTTAAAACACATTGGTGCGTTATTTGATAGCTCCGAGCTATTACTGTTTCCTGAAAAGGATTTGCTGAATCAGACCAAAATCTCCTCAGGGGTGTCAAACGGAACAATTTCATGGTGCTACATCTGCTATTAGAATCCCAAGAATAACCTCAGGAAGATGAGTCAAAGCCACTTTCTTGTGATAAAAGCAACGTGAATACCAAAAATAGCGGGTAGATATGACACAGTCAGGTGGTTCTGAATGGTCTGCAGTCTGATGGTTTATAGAGGAAGTGAGACAGGGGAAGAGGAAGTCAGATTGGCCACGTCATAGCATGTCTGTGAAGAAATGCCTAATCTGATTTACCATCAGACTCAACATTGTAAGGGAGATGTTTGACATATCATGACATTACTTGTCCTCCCCTTAAAGGACCAAACGTATTGTTACATTGCACTGTGTATACAGTTCACTATCTGGGTCATCCCCCCATAGAGGCACCATATCAGCCACACATTTACAAGCAACCCTTGGTCGTGGCTGTTTGGCAGCGTGACAACCATACCCTGTCTCCTCTACAAGGCCGGTATCAGTTTTTTGCTCAAAGTACTGAGGTCTAGAGAAGTTAGAGTTGTTGACCTGTTCTTTGCAGACCCAGACAGACCCAGACAGCCGCCCAGGGCGTCACAATCCCACAGTCACATTTTTTAGAGGGCTGACTCTGCAACAAGAAGGGAGTCAGTCCGCAACAACAAACCCTTCACCGCCCTACGCCGTTGGCCAATAGCGCTCCACTTCCTCCTTTGTTGATCCACTTCAGAAGAAAAAAAAAAAGCGTCTTCCAGTTAGGCCATTAGACGGTCAGAGGTTAGGGGGAGAATTATAACAGCTGTTTCTGTTTACGGCATGTCTGAGTACAAGCCTTAACTTTCCATAATGCTTACTAGTTTCATGGGCTTTTTTCATGTATTATGTCATTGTAGATCAAGGAGTCACATGATGAATGGTGAAGTAATTAACCATGTGTCCTATTAGCATAGATGACTATAATGATGATTGATTCCTTTCTGTTCCATTACACTCCATTCCAGCCATTAAACTCCATTTCAGCCATTACACTCCATTCCAGCCATTAAACTCCATTTCAGCCATTACACTCCATTTCAGCCATTACACTCCATTCCAGCCATTACACTCCATTCCAGCCATTACACTCCATTTCAGCCATTACACTCCATTCCAGCCATTACACTCCATTCCAGCCATTAAACTCCATTTCAGCCATTACACTCCATTTCAGCCATTACACTCCATTCCAGCCATTACACTCCATTTCAGCCATTACACTCCATTCCAGCCATTAAACTCCATTCCAGCCATTACACTCCATTTCAGCCATTACACTCCATTCCAGCCATTAAACTCCATTCCAGCCATTACACTCCATTTCAGCCATTACACTCCATTCCAGCCATTAAACTCCATTCCAGCCATTACACTCCATTTCAGCCATTAAACTCCATTCCAGCCATTAAACTCCATTCCAGCCATTACACTCCATTCCAGCCATTAAACTCCATTCCAGCCATTACACTACATTCAGCCATTACACTCCATTCCAGCCATTACACTCAATTTCAGCCATTACACTCCATTCCAGCCATTACGCTCCATTTCAGCCATTACACTCCATTCCAGCCATTACACTCAATTTCAGCCATTACACTCCATTCCTGCCATTACACTCCATTTCAGCCATTACACTCAATTTCAGCCATTACACTCCATTCCAGCCATTACACTCCATTCCAGCCATTACACTCCATTCCTGCCATTACACTCCATTCAAGCCATTACACTCCATTCCAGCCATTACACTCCATTCCAGCCATTACACTCCATTCCTGCCATTACACTCCATTTCAGCCATTACACTCAATTTCAGCCATTACACTCCATTCCAGCCATTACACTCCATTCCTGCCATTACACTCCATTCCAGCCATTACACTCCATTTCAGCCATTACACTCCATTCCAGCCATTACACTCCATTCCAGCCATTACAGTCCATTTCAGCCATTACACTCCATTCCTGCCATTACACTCCATTCCTGCCATTACACTCCATTCCTGCCATTACACTCCATTTCAGCCATTACACTCCATTCCAGCCATTACACTGCATTTCAGCCATTATATTCCAATCCAGCTATTACACTCCATTCCAGCCATTGTACTCCATTCCAGCCATTACACTGCATTTCAGCCATTATATTCCAATCCAGCCATTACATTCCATTCCAGCCACTATTATGAGCCGTCCTCCCCTCAGCAGCCTCCACTGATATATACTCTCTCATTTAGTTGTGTTCACATGGTACAGTGAGTATTTCAGCGTACATTGTACCACTTTTCCAGCAACCCAAGTGGGCCCTTGAGCTTGTTTAGTTTCCTGCACTCCTTCACAAAACACAGACTGAAATGACCCTGTACCACTAGTATTCCCTGACATGTCATTTTAGACACCCCAAATAAACAGCCATGCCAGAGCAACCTTGATGATTTAGAGGCGGGTTTGGTTCTGGAATGTGAAGAACGTGTTATGGGAAGAGCTGTGT
>NC_042959.1:66873316-66883316 GCF_901001165.1 Salmo trutta | reverse complement strand
TGGGGCTCTGTAGGGTCTGTCTGCGTTTGTGAACAGAGCCCCAGGACCAGCTTGTTTAGGCGACTCTTCTCCAGGTTCATCTCTCTGTAGGTGATGGCTTTATGGAAGGTCTGGGAATCGCTTCCTTTGACGTGGTTGTAGAATGTAACGGCTCTTTTCTGGATTTTGATAATTAGCAGGTATCGGCCTAATTCTGCTCTGCATACATTATTTGGTATTTTCTGTTGTACACGGAGGATATTTTAGCAAAATCTCAATTTGGTGTTTGTCCCATTTTGTGAATTCTTGGTCAGTGAGCAGACCCTAGACCTCACAATCATAAAGGGCAAGGGGTTCCATAACATTAAAGTATTTTTAGTCAGATCCTACATTTATGTTCCTTTTGATGGCGTAGAAGGCCCTTTTTGCCTTGTCTCTCAGATCGTTCACAGCCTTGTGGAAGTTACAGTACCTGTGGCGCTTATGTTTAGGCAGAGGAATGTATAGTTTTTTGTGTGCTCTAGGGCAGTGGTTCCCAAACTTTTTATAGTCCCGTACCCCTTCAAACATTCAACCTCCAGCTGCGTAACCCCTCTAGCACCAGGGTCAGCGTACTCTCAAATGTTGTTTTTTACCATCATTGTAAACCTGCCACACACACACTATACGATACATTTATTAAACTTAAGAATGAGTGTGAGTTTTTGTCACAACCCGGCTCGTGGGAAGTGACAAAGACCTCTTATAGGACCAGGGCACAAATAATAATATAATAATCAATCATTTAGCTTTTAATTTAGCCATCTTACATATAAAACCGTATTTGTTCAATAAAAATTGTGAATATCTCACCACAGGTTAATGAGAAGGGTGTGCTTGAAAGGATGCAAATAACTCTGCAATGTTGGGTTGTATTGGAGAGAATCTCAGTCTTAAATCATTTTCCACACAAGGTCTGTGCCTGTATTTAGTTTTCATGCTAGTGAGGGCCGAGAATCCACTCTCACATAGGTACGTGGTTGCAAAGGGCATCAGTGTCTTAACAGCGCGATTTGCGAAGGCAGGATACTCTGAGCGCAGCACAATCCAGAAATCTTGCAGTGGCTTCTGATTAAATTCAATTTTCACAGAACCGCTTGTTGCAATTTTGATGAAGCTCTCTTGTTCAGATATCAGTAAGTAAACTGGAGGCAGGGCATGAAAGGGATAACGAATCCAGTTGTTTGTGTCATCCACTTCGGGAAAGTACCTGTGTAATTGCACACCCAGCTCACTCAGGTGCTTCGCAATATCACATTTGACATTGTCCGTAAGCTTGAGTTCATTTGCTCACAAAAAAATCACACAATGATGGAAAGACCTGTGTGCTGTCCTCATTAATGCAGACAGAGGAGCTCCAACTTATTTGTTTTTTAATTTAAATTTTTGTCACCTTTATTTAACCAGGTAGGCCAGTTGAGAACAAGTTCTCATTTACAACTGCGCCCTGGCCAAGATAAAGCAAAGCAGTACGACACAAACAACACAGAGTTACACATTGAATAAACAAACGAAAAGTTAATATCACAATAGAAAAGTCTATATACAGTGTGTGCAAATGAAGTAAGATTAGGGAAGTAAGGCAATAAATAGGCCATAGTGGCGAAATAATTACAATGTAGCAATTAAACACTGGAGTGATAGATGTGCAGAAGATGAATGTGCAAGTAGAAATACTGGGGTGCAAAGGAGCAAAAAAATACATAACAATATGGGGATGAGGTAGTTGGGTGGGCTATTTACAGATGGGCTATGTACAGGTGCAATAATCGGTACACTGATCTGACAGCTGATGCTTAAAGTTAGTGAGGGAGATATAAGTCTCCAGCTTCAGTGATTTTTGTAATTCGTTCCAGTCATTGGCAGCAGAGAACTGGTATGAAAGGGGACCAAAGGAGGAGTTGGCTTTGGGGGTGACCAGTGAAATACCTGCTGGAGTGCGTGCCTCGGGTGGGTGCTGCTATGGTGACCAGTGAGCCGAGATAAGGCGGGGCTTTACCTAGCAAATACTTATAGATGACCTGGAGCCAGTGGGTTTGGCGACGAATATAAAGCGAGGGCCAGCCAACGAGAGCATACAGGTCGCAGTGGTTGGTAGTATATGGGGCTTTGGTGACAAAACGGATGGCACTGTGATAGACTGCATTCTATTTGCTGAGTAGAGTGTTGGAGGCTATTTTGTAAATGACATCGCCGAAGTCAAAGATCGGTAGGATAGTCAGTTTTACGAGGGTATGTTTGGCAGCATGAGTGAAGGATGCTTTGTTGCGAAATAGGAAGCCAATTCTACATTTAATTTTGGATTGGAGATGCTTAATGTGAGTCTGGAAGGAGAGTTTACAGTCTAACCAGATACCTAGGTATTTATAGTTGTCCACATATTCTAAGTCAGAACCGTCCAGAGTAGTGATGCTAGACGGGCGGGCAGGTGCGGGCAGCGATTGGTTGAAGAGCATGCATATAGTTTTACTTGCGTTTAAGAGCAGTTGGAGGCCACGGAAGGAGAGTTGTATGGCATTGAAGCTCATCTGGAGGTTTGTTAACACAGTGTCCAAAGAAGGGCCAGAAGTATACAGAATGGTGTCATCTGCGTAGAGGTGGATCAGAGAATCACCAGCAGCAAGAGCAACATCATTGATGTATACAGAGAAAAGAGTCAGCCCGAGAATTGAACCCTGTGGCACCCCCATAGAGACTGCCAGAGGTCCGGACAACAGGCCCTCCGATTTGACACACTGAACTCTATCTGAAAAGTATTTGGTGAACCAGGCAAGGCAGTCATTTGAGAAACCAAGGCTGTTGAGTCTGCCGATAAGAATGCGGTGATTGACAGAGTCGAAAGCCTTGGCCAGGTCGATGAATACGGCTGCACAGTATTGTCTTTTATCGTTGGCGGTTATGATATCGTTTAGGACCTTGAGCGTGGCTTAATCATAGCCTCAATGTCGTCCCTCGCATTGAATAAAGTTGCGGAGAGTCCATGTAATCCTAGATTAAGATCATTCAGGCGAGAAAAAACATCACCCAGATAGGCCAGTCGTGTGAGAAACTGGTCATCATGCAAGTGGTCACACAAGTGAAAATGATGGTCAGTGAAGAAAACTTTAAGCTCGTCTCTCAATTGAAAAAACTTGTCAATACTTTGCCCCTTGATAACCAGCACACTTCTTTCTGTATGTTGTAAAAACGTTACATTGTCGCTGCCCATATCATTGCATAATGCAGAAAATGCATGAGAGTTCAGGTTCAGGTTCAGGTTAACAAAGTTAACCATTTTCACTGTAGTGTCCAAAACGTCTTTCAACCTGTCAGGCATTCCCTTGGCAGCAAGAGCCTCTTGGTGGATGGGGGCAGTTGTACCCAAGTGGCGTCGGGAGCAACTGGTTGCACACATGTTACCACTCCACTATGTCTCCCTGTCACGGCTTTTGCGCCATCAGCACATTATACAACACATCTTGACCACCAAAGTCAATTTTATGTCACAAAGCTTTCAAGTACTTTAAAAATATCCTCTCCTGTTGTCCTGGTTTGCAGAAGAGGATGTCTTCCTTATTGACCCCCCCATAAACGTAACGGACATATACTAGGAGCTGTGCCAGGCCCGCCACGTCGGTTGACTCATCTAGCTGTAACACATATAATTTACTAGCTTGTGAAAGAAGCAGTAATTGTTTCAAACATCTCCTGCCATGTCAATGATGCGTCGTGAAACAGTGTTGTTTGATGAAGGCATTGTCTGCAGTTTTTTTGGGCCTTTCCCCCCAGCATTGTCCCGGCCCATATCTGCGGTAGCAGGAAGAATTATGTTCCTCCACAATAGTATGGGGCTTGCCTGTCCTAGCCACTCGGTAGCTCACCATATAAGACTCTTCTAGCCCCTTCTTATTAATGGTATCTGTTGCTTTTATACATGTCTTACTACTCAAAAGTTGTCTTTATTCTCGCTCAGAAAACTCCTGTGGCTTATTTTTCAAATTGTCATGTTTCGTTTCCAAATGTCTGCGCAAGAGTGAAGGTTTCCCGCGAGAGAGTAACAGCTAATGTGATTGGATGTTCATTATTTGACTAGGCTACCTGTATTTGACATTGTGCTGTATTTGTGTAATGGCCGTCGTATATACTGGACCAAGGCGCAGCGGGTTGAGTGCTCAGAATGACTTTTATTGAACACGTAACAAACAAAACAAGAAAACGATCGAACGAACAGGATTGCAGGCTAAAACACACAGCTATGCAACCACAACTTCCACACAAAAGGACAGGTGAAACAGGGCTACCTAAGTATGACTCTCAATCAGCAACAACGATGTTCCTGATTGAGAGCCATACCAGGCCAACACAAAGAAATACACAACATAGAAAACCATAGAAATACAAAACAAGTACATTACCCAAAACCCCGGAACACATAAATCAAACACCCCTCTTACATAAATACATATACCATTAAACCCCGAACCACATAAAACAAATACCCCCTGCCACGTCCTGACCAAACTACAATAAACAATAACCCCTTATACTGGTCAGGACGTGACAATTTGACATTGTATTTCGCTAAACACTACAGTAGATGGTTTAATTTCATTTTTGGCAGTGAAAAGAGGCTACTCAGGTGAGAAAAAAACCTCACCCAAATGTATAGCCCAATTAGAAAATAGAAATGTACTATTTGAAAACGTGAAGAAAATGTTTTTTTATGTGAATCACATTTTATTTGACGTACCCCCGACAGCATTGCTCGTACCCCTGTTTGGGAATACCTGCTCTTGGGCACGGTGTCTAGATGGAATTTTTATTTGTGGTCCTGGCAACTGGACCTTTTTTGGAACACCATTATTTTTGTCTTACTGAGATTTACAGATTCTGTCAGACCTGGGCCCTGACAGAATCTGTGCAGAATAGAAATGTATGAAATGTATGCATTCACTACTGTAAGTTGCTCTGGATAAGAGCGTCTGCTAAAATGACTAAAATGTAAAAAATAAAAAAAATGTAGAAAAAAAATATCTAGGTGCTGCTGTAGGCCCTCCTTGGTTGGGGACAAAAGCACCAAATCATCAGCAAACAGTAGACATTTGATTTCAGATTCTATTAGGGTGAGGCCAGATGCTGCAGACTGTTCTAGTGCCCTCGCCAATTCATATATATATATATATATATATATATATATATATATATATATATATATATATATATATATATATATATATATATATATATACATATATATATATATATATATATATATATATATGTTGAAGAGGGTGAGGCTCAAGCCGCATCCCTGTCTCATCCCACAGCCCTGTGGAAATAAATTGGAGTGTTTCTTGGCCAATTTTAACCGCACACTTGTTGTTTGTGTACATGGATTTTATAATGAAATATGTTTTTCCCCCAACACCGCTTTCCATAAATTTGTATAACATACCGTCATGTCAAATTGAGTCAAAAGCTTTTTTTAAATCAACAAAGCATGAGAAGACTGTCTTTGTTTTGGTTTGTTTCTTTGTCAATTAGGGTGTGCAGGGTGAATACGTTGTCTGTCGTATGGTAATTTGGTAAAAAGCCAATTTGACATTTCCTCAGTACATTTTTTCACTGAGGAAATGTACGAGTCTGCTGTTAATGATAATAAAGAGGATTTTCCCAAGGTTGCTGTTGATGCATATCCCACGGTAGTTATTGGGGTCAAATTTGTCTCTACTTTTGTGGATTGGGGTTGACAGTCCCTGTTTCCAAATATTGGGGAAGATGCCAAAGCTGAGGATGATGTTAAGGAGTTTAGGTATAGCCAATTTGTATTTGTGGTCTGTATAATGTATAATTTAATTTAAGATCACATCAATGCCACAGGCCTTTTTGAGTTGGAAGGTTTGTATTTTGTCCTGTAGTTCATTCAATGTAATTGGAGAATCCAGTGAGTTCTGGTAGTCTTTAATAGTTGATTCTAAGATTTGTATTTGATCATGTATATGTTTTTGCTGTTTGTTCTTTGTTATAGAGCCACAAAGATTGGAGAAGTGGTTTATCCATACATCTCCGTTTTGGATGAATAACTCTTCGTGTTGTTGTTTGCTTAGTGTGTTCCAATTTTCCCAGAAGTGGTTAGATTCTATGGATGCTTAAACTACATTGAGCTGATTTCTGACGTGCTGTTCTTTCTTTTTCCGTAGTGTATTTCTGAATTGTTTTAGTGATTCACCATAGTGAAGGCGTAGGCTCAGGTTTTCTAGGTCTCTATGTTTTTGGTTGGATAGGTTTTTCAATTTCTTTCTTAGGTTTTTTGCATTCTTCATCAAAAAAATGTATATTGTGGTTAATTGTCTTTGGTTGTGTGCTTGAATTTGTTTGATTTGATATGGAAGCTGAGAGGTCAAATATACTGTTTAGGTTTCTACTGCTATGTTTACTATCTCTCTCTCTCTCTTGCCCATTCTCTCTCTTCATTTTTAAAAACAAAATAAAACAATGTTAATGTTGAGAGTTAGAATAGTAGAAACACAAGGGGCAATTTTGAAATATTGATGTGTATCAGCAGTTTTTCTCTTGTTATGTCATTGTATCAATTAGTCCATGTCAGCTAAACATTTGTAGATTGGTAAGTTAGTCGAGCCAGCTAATCATGGTCGAATTACAGACCGGGGGTCACCCATTGATTTTGTAAGTCAGATATTATATTAACATGGCATAAGTCAGGGCAAAATGTGTAGAATTACAGGAAATTAGCTTAAAAATTGCCAATCTTTCTCTCTGCCCCATGGCAAAATGAGCAGAAATGCATGAAATTTGTTAGAAAATTTCACAAATCTTTTCTCCGCCCCGTAGCAAAATGTGTACTATTGCTTTAAAACTGCAAAATGTTCTCTCCACCACATGGAAAAATGTGTAGAATTTCAGGAAATTAACTTTTTTTTTTCTCTCCACAGTCAAGAGGGGGGCCGCTAAAATCTTTTGCTCGTAAGGTGGGTGGGGCCCCAAAAAGGCTAGAGCTGGCTCTGACTGCATGTCTGGGTTTGGATGTGGGTATGCAGACCTGTGAGCCACTGCGGCCCCTTATGATGTATTCTGATTTTTTTGTGGCCCCCACCCCAATCAAAGATGCCCATCCTTGGTGTATACTGATGTGTGTAATGTGTATTTATGTGTATATCCTCTGAAAAAGAGACCTTGCTTCACGTGACTCCCTGTCAAAATAAATAAAATACACACTGATTCAATTATAAAAGTTGCCCTAAAGGGTCATCTATACTTCAACTATTGTTGCATAACACAAGAGTACATTGTTGTTGAACAGCCACTCAAAAATAATTACATAACTTTCTACATTACTATCAACACACTATGCACCAAGAGCAAAAAGCTGCTTCCTGCTAGCCCAGACCATAGAGACATACAGTAGATGTTTCATCACCTGTTCCATCCCTGAGTGGCTGGGTAGCGCAATGTGTGTGTGTGTGTGTGTGTGTGTGTGTGTGTGTGTGTGTGTGTGTGTGTGTGTGTGTGTGTGCGTGCGTGCGTGCGTGCGTGCGTGCGTGCGTGCGTGTGTGTGTGTGTGTGGTTGGACATGCGCCTGTACCCTTTATCCGGGCACCAGACGGACACACTGATCTAGCATTGTTTCATCTAGGGAACATTGTTTGCCTCTGGAAATGTCTGCCAGGTTAGGTAACGTAATCACTGTCTGTTAAATCAATACAGTCGCTGTGACTCTCTCTGTCTCTCCCTGTCTCTCTGTCTCTTTGTGTGTCTGTTATTTTTTCTTTCTTTCTTTCTTTCTTTCTCTCTCTCTCTCTCTCTTTCTCTCTCTCTCACACACGCTCTCTCTCTCGCTATCTCAATTCAATTCAATTCAATTCAAGGGGCTTTATTGGCATGGGAAACATATGTTAACATTGCCAAAGCAAGTGAAGAAGATAATATACAAAAGTGAAATAAACAATAAAAATAACAGTAAACATCACACTCACTGAAGTTCCAAAACAATAAAGACATTACAAATGTCCTATTATGTATATATATACAGTGTTGTAACGATGTGCAAATAGTTAAAGTACAAAAGGGAAAATAAATAAGCATAAATATGGGTTGTATTTACAATGGTGTTTGTTCTTCACTGGTTGCCCTGTTCTTCTGGCAACAGGTCACATCTTGCTGCTGTGATGGCACACTGTGGTATTTCACCCAGTAGATCTGGAAGTTTATCAAAATCGGGTTTGTTTTCAAATTCTTTGTGGATCTGTGTAATCTGAGGGAAATATGTGTCTCTAATATGGTCATACATTTGGCAGGAGGTTAGGAAGTGCAGCTCAGTTTCCACCTAATTTTGTGGGCAGTGTGCACATAGCTACTTTGGTGAAGTGTGTCTAAAGTCCAGATCGTCTGTGCAGTAGCGTCATATACAGACACAAACTACATTTAATTGTTACGCAAACTTGAATTTCCTATACAGTTCAGAGTCATTTCATAGTTTCTTCCACCAGAACCATACTAGAGGAATTGTCAAAAGTTAACATACACAATGATCTTAAGTTTACTGCAATCAGTCACCGCCAGTTCTTGGAAACAGTTGAGTCAATCCTGACACACTTCTGGATTAATCAATTGTTGTTGTGACCAATACTGCCAGAAACAAAGCCGGAACAAACCAAGGTTCCTGATAGTAACTTCCCAGGAAGCCTAGCATCCTGAACACTGCAGCCCAGCCCAGTTGAATCATGGGAAAGCGATTGTTTAGCTCCCCGGTGAAGCCTTAAATGGGACATATTGAAAATGCATCAGTGCTGATCATATTGGGAAACAGTCATATTGTCACGAACGTTTAAAGGAGCGGACCAAGGCGCAGCATGATTAAAGTTCAACATATTTATTCAAGCGAAACTTCCAAACAAAAAGAAACAAACACCGAACCGTGACATCAGAGGTGCTACATGCACTAACTCAAAACAATATCCCACAAACACAGGTGGGAAAATGCTACCTAAATATGATCCCCAATTAGAGACAACGATTCCCAGCTGCCTCTAATTGGGAATCATACAAATCACCAACATAGAAATAATAAACTAGAACCCCACATAGAAATAATAAACTAGAATACCCCCCCAGTCACGCCCTGACCTACTACACCATAGAGAAACAAGGGCTCTCTATGGTCAGGGTGTGACACATATAGAGAAGTGGCCTTCCCCAGGAGGTTAATATTTACTAGTGTGCTCCAACCTCTCTTCACAGGAACATGGGGACTGGGGGCTGAGGAGGCATAGCTCTCAGACACAGACTAGTGGGAATCAATACGGCTCCACTCTCCCTACAAACACTGCTTCTCCTTCCCATGTGTGAGTGTGTACACATGCGTGCATGTGTGCGAGTGTGCATTTGTGCATGTGTGCGTGTGTGCGTTTGTGCATGTGTACATACTGTATCTTAGTATGCTTGCTAGCGGTTGATGAAAACCTAAGGATCAAAATGTTGTTTCAGTCTTTTCATGGTTTTCTTGGTTGAGGTTGTTATAGAAAACTGTAAAGAGATAGATGATGATAATGACTATACAGGTTATAGGACAGTGATGGTTGATAATGACTATACAGGTTACAGGACAGTGATGGTTGATAATGATTATACAGGTTACAGGACAGTGATGGTTGATAATGACTATACAGGTTACAGGACAGTGATGGTTGATAATGACTATACAGGTTACAGGACAGTGCTGGTTGATAATGACTATACAGGTTATAGGACAGTGATGGTTGATAATGACTATACAGGTTACAGGACAGTGATGGTTGATAATGATTATACAGGTTACAGGACAGTGCTGGTGGATGATGATTATACAGGTTACAGGACAGTGATGGTTGATAATGATTATACAGGTTATAGGACAGTGATGGTTGATAATGACTATACAGGTTACAGGACAGTGATGGTTGATAATGATTATACAGGTTACAGGACAGTGATGGTTGATAATGAT